>NW_007232507.1:335354-341393 GCF_000164805.1 Carlito syrichta
ATACAAATGTTCATTATGCAGGTACCCTTGTTGATGAGGTATACCCCCCTCCCCTGGCAGGTTTCCACTACTGCCAATCCCACCCCACCTCTCCCCTGGCAGTTTCCAACTACTGACAATTCCTTTCTTATAGTAATATGATAATTGTTCTATGTCCACTTATGAGTGAGAACATGTGGTAGTCAGTTCTTTGTTTCTGGGATAGATCACTCAGTATTACAGACTCTAAGTCCATCCAAGTTGCTGTGACCTATTATTTCTAGATGAAAACATTTGATTCTTCTAATTACACTGCTTTTTTGCCTTGATATTATAACTAGCTTTAAGCATATACACAAACCAATTTTGATTATTTTGAGTGTCAATTCTATTCCACAATTGCTTTCAATATTCAAGAGGTGAGATTTTAGTAGCCATAACTTAAAAAAAAATCTTTCTGAACAGATATCTGACATATACACCTATTCAAATAGACTCATCCTAATAGCAATATATCATTGGCTTATTGTCCAATGCAATTAAAGTTTAAAACAAAACAAGCCTCTGTTAAAAAAGTTTAATAATAAAGAAGTCATCCTTACATGTAAATTCCTTGGGAAAAAAATAAAATCATACTCAAACTTCCGTGTAACGTTTTCCTTGCAAGAAAAGTAATCATCTTTTTAATATCATGTAATTTATCACTTTGATTTTTTTAAAAATGCTACCAAAATCTCAGGGCTCAAAATAGTGCTAAAATTTTCTTTTCTTCTTTTTTTAAAGTAGAAGTCTCACTCTGTCACCCAGGCTGGAGTGCAGTGGCACACTCACTGGCACAGCAGCCACGACATGCTGGGCTCAGGTGATCCTTCTACCTCAGTCTTCCAAATAGCAGAGCCACAGGCATTTAAAAAAAAAATTTTTTTTTTTTAAAATTTATTGTAGAGACAAGGTCTCGCCAAATTGCCCAGGTTGGTCTTGAACCCCTAGACTAAGGCAATCCTCTCACCTCCACCTCCCAAAGTGCTGGGATTACAGAAGTGAGCCACTGCATCCAGCTGAAATTTTCTATAAACAACTTTACATCAAAAAAAGAATCGGGCCAGGTGAGGTGGCTCACGCCTATAATCCCAGCACTTTGGAAGGCCAAGGTGAGTGGACTGCCTGAGCCTGTGGGTTCGAGACCAGCCTGGCAACTTGTTGAGACCTCATCTCTATGATAAATCGAAAAATTAGTTGGACATTTTGGCGTGTGCCTGTAGTTCCAGCTACTTGGAAAGCTGAGGCAGAGGGGTCAACTGAGTCCAGCAGGTCGAGGCTGCGGTGGCCGTGAGCGTGCCACTGCACTCCAGCCTAGGCGACAGAGTGAGACTACGACTCAAAAAAAAAAAAAAAAGGAGCATATCATCAAAAATAAATGTGTGACAGAACCACTAGATTCTATTATATTTGAGAAAGTTGGCATTTACCACACAATCTTTTCTAATAAAGAAGTCCACATAATATGTAAGATTACAGATAATTTTGGAGCCAGAGCCTGAGGTGGGAGGATTATTGAGACCAGATTAGCCTAGGCAACACAGTGAAACCCTGTCTCTAAAAAATAATAATAATTAGCCAGGTGTGGTGGCATGTGCCTGTAGACCCAGAGACTTGGGAGGCTGTAGCAGAAGGATCGCCTGAGTCCAGGAGACTGAGGCTGCAGTAAGCTGTGATCATACCACTGTACTCCAGCCTGGCAGACAGAATAAGACTGACTTAATAAACAAATAAATGAATAAACAAACAATTTTGAAAAAAGTTCATTTAGAAAATTGCTAAATAAGTGATTAAATAGTCGAACTTGTCTTGTTTCCTTGTATTACAAAAATAACTTGCTCAGTTATACTATCCTTCTAATCTGTGTACTCTCAACTTTTGAGGTAAATATGTTCTATTACAATCTTCAAAATATTGGCAATATTGCCATATTTTATTTAAGAATGGGTATTTGCAGATTTTTCCTAATACTTTGCAGTAACATAAAATTTATAAAATCTCAGAATGTGCTAAACAAGTTTTATCCAATATATGCTATTCCAGTGGGATGCAAACCATTTACAAGTTCCATTTAGATTAAGAAACCCTTTGAGAAAAGTATGTAGTACATTCTAGTCATATTGTCTTTAGAACAGCAAAAATTTCTATAACCTATTTCTCTACTTTCTTCAGAACCAACTGAGCTGAATGTAACTTCCTCCACAAAATGTCAAGATAGTATTACAGTTACTGACAGAGAGCTAACTAGTTGAATTTTAAAACAAGGCTAAAGTTTTCACAAATTAAAACTATTTTAAATAGTCTACAGAAACAATAACACTAAGTTTAAATATATTCAACAAGTATTATTTACAGTCACAAAAAAAACAAATCAGATGCAGTGGCTTACACCTATAATCCCAGCACTTTGGGAGGCCAAGGTGAGAGGACTGCCTGAGCCCATGGGTTCAAGACCAGTCTGGACAACTTGGTGAGACCTAATCTCTACAATAAATCAAAAAATTAGCCAGGCAAGGTGGCACATGCCTGTACTTGGAAGGCTGAGGCAGAAGGATCACCTGAGCTCAGCAGGCAGAGGCTGCGGCGGCTGTGAGTATGCCACTGCCCTCCAGCTTGGGTGACAGAGTGAGGCCCCAACTCAAAAAAAAAAGAAAAGAAAACTGGGCCAGGCGCAGTGGCTCACACCTGTAATCCCAGCACTTTGGGAGGCGGAGGCAAGAGGACTGCCTGAGCCCGCAGGTTTGAGACAAGCCTGTGCAACTTGGCGAGAATAAATCTCTACAATAAATCAAAAAATTAGCTGGGCATGGTGGTGCATGCCTGTAGTTCCAACTACTTGGAAGGCCGAGGCAGAAGGATCGTCTGAGCCCAGCAGGTGGAGGCTGTGGTGGCCATGAGTGTGCTACTGCACTCCAGCGTGGGTGACAGAGTGAGAATATGACTCAAAAAAAAAAAAAAAAAAAGGACCAGCCTGGGCAATTTAGCAAGACCTCATCTCTACAATAAATAATAAAAAAAAATATCAGGGCATAGTGGTGTGCACCTGTAGTCCCAGATACTTGGGAGGCTGAGGCAGAAGGATTGCCTAAGCCCAGCAGGTTGAGGATGTGGGGGTCATGTGTGTGCCACTACACTCCAACCTGAGTGACAGTGAGACTCCAATTCAAAAATAAAATAAAATAAAAAAAAGGAAAACATAGCTTCATTTTAAAACTGAGAGTAGAAAAGATGAGAGAAGAAAGATTTCTAAAACCAAACTCTCTAAACTGAAAAGATTTTTTTTCATTCTCTTAAGGTACAAAAAAACATATTTAATTTCAAACTACCCTAAAGCTAGCAGTTCATCCTTAAGCAACACCCTCTTTCTTTTCTAAAGTAACGAGTGGCAATTTATTGCTAATATGGCCATTTAGACTGAAGTTGAAGAGACTAGAAACAGTTTTATTTTCCTGTATCTTGCCATTTTATTATAACCATCTCACCCTAAAGATTTGTCTGTACAGCTTTCTGAACACAAATTTTACTAAGCCAACTTCAAGTAATTCATGTTTAAAACCTTATAGAAATAATCTATTCATCTGAAGAATTCAAATACTGAACCTACAGAACGTATTCCAAATTATCAAAAGAAATCATGAAAGTAAAAAGCTGCAACATTCATAACGTTCTATCGAAAAACTTAAAACACACAAAAATGTTTAAAATCGCAGCTTCCTATTTCCTATCAAAATGTTAATGAACTTTTAGATACCAAGCTTAAATGTACTAAAGATCCCAAAGTAAATTCATCTTGACTTCAGAGGGATGAAGCCAAGAATCTGATAACTGCAAGCAAAAAACACAGAGGGAAGAAAAATACCTTTCTAAAAAGATGGGCCGGGCATAGTAGATCATACCTATAATCCCAGTACTTCGGGAGGGCAAGGCAGAGGACTTCTTGAACCCAGTAGTTGGAGACAACCTGGACAACATAGTGAGACATCATCTCTACAGAAAAATAAAAAAATTAGCTAGGCATGGTAGTGCATGCCTGTAGTCCCAGCTATTCAGGAGGCTGAGGAGGGAGGATCACCTGAGCCCTGGAGGTTGAGGCTGCAGTGAGCTATGATAGTGCCACTGCAACAACCTGGGCAACAGAGTGAGCTGAGACTGGTCCAAAAAAATAATAAAGTAAACAAAATAACATAAAAGATGTATTAAAATCACTTACACCCTTCTGCCAGACAAAAAGTCCTCTCCTAAAACACTTGATTACAATTCTGCCAGGTATAACTGCCAAGAGTCTCTAAACCTGTGTTAGGATGGTTCAAAGCAGAAAGCTTCTCCACCTGCTTACTACAAAAAAAAAGTATATTTTTTACTTGGAGTTGATCAATTGTATTAAATATGCTTCTATTGATAAATAAAATGTAAGTAGTTTTTTTTGTTGTTGTTTTGTTTTTACTAAAAACTGAAAAACCCTCAAGTTGTAGCTCAGGACAAGATTTGCTATATAAATTGCTTCCAAGTCTCGGAAGAGTAGAGATTTATTTAGTTTCCTCAAATTGTGGATTAAGTGGCTGAAAGGAAAAAAAAAGTTTTATAAACAGTTTTTCTAACCTTAGTTTACATTTGGTACAACAAATCATTTATCATAATCAGTGAATATAACACCAAATATAAGATTCCTCAACTTTTACAGGTAAAATTTATAAAAATTACAATAATCCAGTAATGTGCAAAAGTAAAAAGGAACCATATGGATTTGCATTTGCAATTAAGGTATTATAACTTTTACAAATTACATATATCTTAAGAACACAATGTCTTGTTTATGTTTACATTTGAGATGTTTGAATCTGAACTATGTAATCCTGTTTGCTTTTCCGTTAGTTCTTTATTTTGCAGTGGTCTGATTATAGCAAGGGCTCCTCCTTCCCATTATGCCATTAGTCAGTATATCTCAATTTTGCTTTCACCAAAACAGACATCACATGCCAACTCTTGCGTCTAGTTTTCTGCTTTTTACTGCAGATAACAATAACAGTAAGTTCTACCAAATGCATGCATGTGCATAGCTTTGTCATTCTTTTCCCAGTCCTTCTCTTTTCTATGAAAAAAATGGGGAATTTAAGTTCATGTTAAAAATACCGATTTTTCTTTTTCATATGTAACTAACAGATTTTCAAGAGCAATTTACTCAGACAGCTATCATCCTAGAAATACCAAAAAGAGAGAACTTTCCAAGTCCAAAAAATACTAGTAAATCTGATATTAACTGGAGAGGAAATTTCCACTAAAAGCACAAATAAAATGTCATCATTTAAGCTGAACTTCAATATAACTCAGTCAAAACCCAAATGTCAATAAAGGAGGGATATGTAACCCATCTATAACCCACATGTCATCCAAGTATCACTTATATTTATTTGTGGAGCTCACAGATGAAATTTGTGTGTACGCCTGATTTACCTCATTTGGAAACGCTTAGGCTAATATTTAATGGTAAGATCAGAGCCCACACTAAGTGTCCTGGGGAAAGGCAATCCAAGGAACCGCTTAGTAGCATGGGGGAACCGGCCCAAAATGAAAAGAAAAAAAGTCACGTCCCCACAGAGCGAATAATCGACAAACAGATCACTGAGAGCAAAACGAAAACGATCCTCCCCTCAGTACCCGGAATAAAGGCTCTTGACTCCTACTCTCAGCGTGTATAGTATCCTACCTCACTTCACGCACTTCCCAACTTCCCTTACTTTCAGGAGCCAACACGGGGTATCCCTTTTCCAGGAAGCGTGTGTTGGAAGGATCTACACAGGAAAGAGGGCGGACGATTCTCCAGAAAGCGGAGAAACAGGTGGGTCGGAAGGGGCACCGGCTTCACGGTGACAGATGTGGTCGGGACTGCGACGGGGAGCTGCTCCCGCGTGGCAGTGGGGCCGGCTGCAGGCACAGGGGCCAGGCTGACCCCAGAGAGGCTGAGCGGGACCGGCGGGCAGCGGGCTCGGAAGCAGCCGCCGCCCGGGCCGGGGCGGGGGGAGG
>NW_007232507.1:341413-347968 GCF_000164805.1 Carlito syrichta
GGGGGCCGGGGGGGCGGGGGGCTCGGAAGCGGCCGCCGCTCGGGCTGGGGCGGAGTGAGGCTCAGGGCTCCGGAGACACAGCCGGCGGGAAAGGACGTCAGGAGGGGAAGGGGGCTGGGAACAAGAAGGACCGCGACCTGCCCCTACAAGATGCAGGGGAAAAGCCGGGACGAGCAGCCGCCCGGCGCCCAGCCTGAGACGTTCTCGAAGGAGCCGGCGCCCGCGGCCGTGCCGCTCCCTCCCGGTGGTACCTGCTGCGGCGTCCGGGGAACCGGAGGAAGGCCGAGGAGGAGGAGGGCGAGGAGGCGGCGGGGGTGGGGAGAAGGGGTGCGGCCTGCACGGTCCCCGCGAAGCCTACGCGCTCTCGTAGCCCGGCAGTCCCGGTTTCCCCGAAGCCCAGCCCCGCGTAGACTCACCCGTCTGCCGTGCCTCGCTCTCCCCTCAGCCGACTCCACGCGCTGCCGCGTCCTCACGAGAGACCGCTGAACGAGTGTCTGGGGGAAACTCTTCAGAACCGGGCCTGACTGCTTCAGTGAGTCCGACCTTTACGGCCGAGAGAGGGACTCTCAGCGCTCGGTGGGTTCCACAGCCAGACGGGCCACCATCTTACATTAGGGTAAGACTCCTCCGGGCTCCCGTGCGCAGGCGCACGCCGCTCCAGCCGGGAGGGGCGGGGGAGGGGCGGACGTCGCGGCGGCAGCCGAGTGGGAGGTGCGGCGGCGCTCCCGCAGCACCCTGGGAGTTATAGTTCTCGGCGGGAGGGGGAGGGTGGCGCCCCGGGGCAGGCCGGGAGTTGGAGTCCTCACTGCGGGCGGCCGGGAGCGCCCGCCTCACGCGGCGGCGAGGGTGCTCCCTACCTTGGTGCTTTGCCTCTTTCGCGGCCTGCGTGTGCGATGCCAATGCCATTTGTCCGGCGCTTTTCGTTAGTGGTTCCGGTTCCTCTGTGTTTGCTGAAAAGTGAGATACCAAAACTCTGGGAGCACTTAGCCAGACTGGAGGGAGCCAAGAGTATCTCTTCTCTGCCCCGCCCGCGACAGATCTCTGAAGGGCGGGAGGCGTGGAGGCGGCGGGCGGACTGAGACTCGGGACCGCCTGGGCACCCGCTGGTCAAGGGCGAGCGTGAGCCCGTTTCCCCGTCTTCGCGTATTTGGGGCCACTACCCGTGACCCCCTCCCGCCGCGATCACCCAGCGAAGCGTCCCAGCTGCGCAGGGCAGCGCCGCCGCGCTCCTGCGGGCACGTGTTTCTGTGAGTGTGAAGTCGAGGATTCCGCCTTCGTGTTACAACGCCCGAGGCACGCAGCTCGCCTCCGGGGACGCCAGCGGCCGAGGCTGCTGGTTGCGTGTGTTCTGCCCGGTTCGCTGAGCACGCATCCACCGAGCTCCTCCGTGCGCCGGCTCTGCTCCAAGTGCTGGGAACACAACGGTGAGCAAAACAAAACCTCCTGTCCCCCTTCTGGTGGGTGTGTGCAGATGAGGGAGAGGGGAGACGTGGCAGTCACTTTAAAAAGTACACGACTAAAAAGCAGAGATGAGGCAACCCCATCAGGTCTGCTTCCTGTGGGAGATTTTTCTGTCCTCTCAATAAATCCTGCTTTCTATAAATAAATGAATGAATGCGTGCGTGCATGCATAGGTGCCATAACTTGTAAGAAAACAATTAGCCAGGCGTGGTGACTAACGCTTGTTATCCCAGCACTTTGGGAGGCAGAAGCGAGAGGATTGCCTTAGCCCACGGGTTCGAGACCAGCCTGCCCAACGTGGCGAGCCCTTGTCTCTACAATAAATCAAGAAAAATTAGCTGGGCATGGTGGCACACACCTGTAGTTCCACCTACTTGGAAGGCTGAGGCGAAAGGATCACCTGAACCCAGCAGGTGGAGGCTCTGGTGGCCGTGAGCCTGCCACTGCACTCCAGCCTGGGTGACAAAGTGAGACTCCAACTTTAAAAAAGAAAAAATTTAAAATAGGGAGTAGAGAAAGAGGTTACAATTTTAAATCTACAAACTTAATCTCATAGTGAGAAGCCCTCATTTTGCTATTTTTAAAAAATACATTAGTTTTCTGTTTCTTTTTATTCACTATCAGGCCTAGAGACAATTATTTGGGTAAAAATTAAAATCATGTAATAAAGTCACATTTTACCATATACTTTAAATGATAGAATCATGAATTGATTATCTAGCAAAAAAACTTGGGAAATCATTTGGATTCACCTTTAGGTAACTAAATGCCTAAACATTCAATACAGGCTGCCGGGCTCGGTGGCTCAGCCTGTAATCCCGCGCCTTTGGGAGGCTGAGATGAGTGGATTGCCTGAACCCGCGGCTTCGAGACCCGCCTGGGCAGCGAGACCTCATCTCTACAATAAATCAAAAAATCAGCTGGGCGTAGTAGCGCATGCCTGTAATTCCGGCTACTCGGAAGGCTGAGGCGTTAGGATCGCCGGAGCCCAGCAGGTCAAGGCTGCGGTGGCCGGGAGCGGCCACTGCACTCCAGTCTGGGCGACAGAGCGAGACTCCAACTCAAAAAAAAAAAAAAATTCAATACAGGTGACATTTTTGTTAATGCGTTTATTTGTATTGTATATATTACCCATTTGATTGTGGAATATAAACAAAGTAATGAGAAAGAAAAAATAAAAAGATCCTTTCCATTGTGAAAGATTAGCATCATCACAAAAAAAACTGGAAAGGACTTTTTTTTTGAGTCAGCATCTCATTCTGTTACCCAGGCTGGAGTGCAAAATATAATTTAGTTTTAAATCAAAATAATGTTCTACTTATAAAAAGTATAAAGAAAGTAATTTATAATAAATTATTTGTATTTCAATATAAAAGATTAGACATGATTGTTCTACAAAATATAATCAAGTCATCAGTTGCTAGCACATATAAATAAAATAGCCAGCACTAGGGGGCACTGCCACACTTATACTGAAAATCATTCATTGGTGGAGACTGACAGGAAGTGACACAAGGATTCATGCCTATAATTCCAGCACTTTGGGAAACTGAAGCAAGAGGATTGCCGGAGCCCAGGAATTGAAGACCAACCTGGGCAATATGAATAGACCTCATCTCGTCTATAACAATAAATAAATCAAGCCGGGCTCGGTGGCTCAGCCTGTAATCCCGCCTTTGGGAGGCTGAGGTGAGTGGATTACCTGAACCCGCGGGTTCGAGACCTGCCTGAGCAACTTGGCAAGACCTCATCTCTACACTAAATCAAAAAATTAGCCTAGTGTGGTAGCGCGCACCTGTAGTTCCAGCTACTTGGAAGGCTGAGGCGGAAGGATTGCCGGAGCCCAGCAAGTCGAGGCTGCCCAGCAAGTCGAGGCTGCGGTGGCCGGGAGTGGCCACTGCACTCCAGTCTGGGTGACTGAGTGAGACTCTAACTCAAAAAAATAAATAAATAAATCAAAAATTTAGCTGGGCATAGAGGCAGACAACTGTAGTGCCAGCTACTTGGAAGGCTGAGGCGGAAGGATCACCTTAGCCCAGAAGGTTGAGGCTGTGGTAGCCTTGATCATGCCCCAATACAATCTAGTCTGGGCAACAGAGTAAGACTCCTCTTAAAAAAAAGAAAAAAAAAAAGGCCATGCTATCCAAAGTCCATCAAGGGGAACTTAAAAAAAATTTTTTTTATTAACGAGAGACCAAAAGAACCATAACTGATTTAATGAGCCATGGAAATTTATTAATATAATTTCAGTACTTTCATTTTCTAGAATATAACACAGCTATATAAAAAAGAGGAAGACAAAAAACTATATATTGACCTGGAGAAATGCCCGTGATGTTATCAGGTAAAGAATAAATAAATAAATTACAAAAGATCCAATTCAAAAATATATGAGACTGGGCATGGTGGCTCAAACCTGAAATCCCAGCACTTTGGGAGGCTGAGGTGAGCAGATCGCCAGCCTGGGCAACAGAGTGAGACTCCTGAACAACAGAACTAGAGTCTTTTTCTGTTGCCAGGCTAGAGTGTGGTAGTGCAGTTATAGCTTACTATAACTTTGAACTTCTGGATTGAAAAGATCCTCCTGTGTCAGCCCTGAGTAGCTGGAATTACAGGCATGTGCCACCATACCCAGCTAATCTTTTTTTTTTAATCTTTTGTAGAGACAAGGTCTCCCTATGTTGATCCATCTGGTCTTGAACTCCTAGCCTCAAGCAATCCTTTCACCTTGGCCTACCAAAGCACTGTATTACAGGTGTGTGTTTTACAAATAACAAAAACATAAGCAAGTTAGTGATATTGACAATGTCTTAGGAAGGCAAAAGAAGAGAGTGATAGAAATGTCAGGAAGGGATTTATTTTTTATTGGAAAGCCTCACTGAAAAGATGACTTAGTCTGAGATTAGAGGGATTTGAAGATATTATCCATTTAATGAATGGCCTGTGCCAAGACCCTGATGCAGGAAAAAGTTTAGCATATTCCAGGAATGGAAAGTTAACCTGTGAAGTTGGGGCATAGAATACAAAGGCAGAGTAGTAGGAGATGAGGTGACAGAAAAAGCAAAATCCAGATTATGTAGGGCTTTATATGAAGTTTGCATAAGAAACAACTGAAGGACTTGAAGCAGAGGAGTAATGTGACTTTGTTTAATCTTTTCAAAAACCACAGTGGCTGTCACATGGAGAGTGGATAAGAGATAGCAAGAATTAAAAAGTGAAGAGACTTGTTAGGAAGCTGCTGCAGATGTGCAGCCTAGACATAGTGCCTCTCTGGGACTAGGTGAAGGGAATGATGCATTTGCCTTGGGTACAAATTTAAGCCAACGTTAAAAAAAACTCAGTAATTTATGTAAATAATATTGATAAAAACATTTTTAAAAATCAAAATTTGGTCAGGCGTGGTGACTCAACCATGTAGTCCCAGCACTTTGGGAGGCTGAGGTGAGAGGATTGCCTGAGCCCAGGGGTTTGAGCAGTCTGGGCAACATGGCAAGACTTTATCTCTACAATAAATAAAAAAATTAGCCGGACATGGTGGCATGTGCTTGTAATTTCAGTTACTTGGAAGGCTGAGGCGGAAGGATTGCCTGATGCCAGCAGGTCGAAACTACTGTGACTGTGAGCGTGCCACTGCACTCCAGCCTGGGTGACAGGGTAAGACTCCAACTAAAAAAAAAATCAAAATTAATGTAAAAAGTCCATGATGAACAAAATATTAAAATGTAAGATAAAGACAAGATACAGCTCTGAATTTATACACTGCTGCCTCACTTCCCTCTCCCTAATCCCAGCTGTGGTTCCAATAAAACTTTTTTTTTTATTATTGTTATTATTTTTGAGTCTCTGTCACCCAGGCTGTTGTGCAGTGGCACAATCACAGCTCACTGCATCTTCAAACTCCTGGGCTCAAGCAGTCCTCCCGCCTCAGCTTCCCAAAGTATAGGAACTATAGGCAAAAGTTCCCATGCCCAACCAACAACAAAACCTTATTTACCAAAATAGGTAGCTGGCTCTTAGGCTGTAGTGTGTTGGTTTGATTTTTTTTTTAATTCTTTAAGAGGAAATACAAATAACCCATTAATATATACCCTACAACTGAACAGTTCCATTCCTAGGTGTGAGTATATGTGTATGAATCTTACATAGGTATGACAGGAGCCTTAATGGTAGCATTAG
The DNA here is from genome assembly GCF_000164805.1 of Carlito syrichta. Taxonomy (NCBI): domain Eukaryota; kingdom Metazoa; phylum Chordata; class Mammalia; order Primates; family Tarsiidae; genus Carlito; species Carlito syrichta. Next base: position 347,051 of record NW_007232507.1, read on the forward strand.
TTGTAATACCAAAAGCACTGGCAACAAGCCAAATGTCAATCAATAGTAGAATGCATCCATAAATTTCAGTAATTGATATAATACTACACAGTAAAAAAAAATTAATTAGTTAATTATAGCTTCAATTAGAAGGAATGAATTTCAGAAACAAAATACAGGACAAACGAAGAAAGTCACAGACGAATAGATAACTATGAAAAATATTCTACAAAGGTCAAAAATAGGCAGAACTAAATAATGTCTGTGGTTGTATATATAGAGTTAAAATTACAAAGAAAAACAAGTAATGTTTTATACAAAATTCAGGATATATTTATTACTCTTATGGGGAGAAAAAGGGACATGACCTTGAAGGCTTATGGAGGATCTTCCAGGAAACAGATGCTAACCTGCTTCCTAATTTGTTATAGACACACAGGTATTCATGTTACTGTCATTTGTAAGAGATGCAAATACATTTTGAACTCTCATTTATATGTATGATATGTCACCATGAAAACAATTATATTGTTCAGAGGCATACTTATAAAAATATTCAATTAGTAGTCAAGCTTCCCTTGTTGAAAAAACTCCAGGTCTGAATATTTTTGCAGACTAGTTTTACCAGTAATTTAAGAAATAATCTCTTTCTTTTTAAAAAAATTTATTTATTTTTTATTTTATCTTTGTTTTATTTTTATAAAGATGTGGGGTACAATTCAGGGTTAGGTATACAAATGTTGATTATGTAGATACCCTTGTTGATGAGGTATGCCCTAGCAGATTCCCTCAACTGCCAATCCCATGTCAATCCCACATCCCGCCCCCCGGCAGTTTCCCACTACTGCCAATCCCTTTCTTATAGTATTATAATTGTTCAAGGCCCGCTTATGAGTGAGAACATATGGTACTCTGTTCTTTGTTTCTGTGATCTATGAC
>NW_007232507.1:348694-359432 GCF_000164805.1 Carlito syrichta
ATTTTTTGATTTATTGTAGAGATGTGGTCTCACCAAGTTGCCCAGGCGGGTCTCGAACCCACGGGCTCAGGCAGTCCACTCACCCCAGCCTCCCAAAGCGCGGGATTACAGGCTGAGCCACCGAGCCTGGCTTTTGCCTACTTTTTAATGGGGCTGTTTGTTTTTTTCCTTTTGGTGAATTTGAGTTCCTTGTAGATCTTAGATGTTAGGCCTTTGTCAGATATACAGTTGACAAATATTTTTTTCCATTCTATGGTCTCTCCCTGCTCTCTTGATGGTTTTGTTTTTGCTTTGCAGAAGCTCCTTAGTTTGATGAGCTCCCACTTGTATGGGCATTTAGGGTTCTGAATAGGAATTTGTTGCCAGTTCCTATTTCCATTAAGGGTGTCTCCTGCATTTTCTAAGATTCTTAGAGTTTGAGTTTTTATGTTAAGGTCTTTGATCCATTTAGAGTTAATTTTTGTGTATGGTGATAGGTAGGGGTCCTGTTTCAATCTTCTGCATGTGATTACCCAGTTTTCCCACCACCATTTACTGAACAGGTTCTCCTCTCCCCAGTGGTTGTTGTTGTTGGAGACTTTGTCAAAGATGAGTTGGTTGAGAAATTGAGACTTTGCTTCTGGAATCTTTATCTTGTTCCTTTGGTCTGTGTGCCTGTTCTTATACCAATTGCAGGCTGTTTTGATTACTGTAGCCTTATAGTAAAGTTTGAAGTCTGGAAGTGTGATACCTCCTACTTTGTTTCTTTTACTAAGGATTGTGTTGGCTATTCATGGTCGTTTATATTTCCATATGAATTTCTGTGTTGTCATTTCCAGGTCTGAGAAGACTGATGTTGGTAACTTAATGGATATTGCATTGAATTTCTAGATTGTCTTTGGTAGCATGGACATTTTAACAATGTTGATTCTTTCTATCCTGAGCATGGATTATGTTTCCATTTGTTTGTGTCTTCTTGGATTTCTTTGAGCAGTGTTTTATAGTTCTCATTGTATTTATTTTTATTTTTACTTTTTGAGTCTGAGTCTCACTCTGTCGCCCAGGCTGGAGTGCAGTGACACTCTCACAGCCACCGCAGCCTTGACCTGCTGGGCTCAGGCAATCCTGTCACCTCCGCCTCCCAAAGTGCTGGCATTATAGGCATGATCACCACGCCCAGGCATAATCTCTTTCTTATTTAACTGTTCTTATTCAACTTCTTCACATATGAAATTAATGCAGTATAATTTACTACATCAACAGATTAAAAGAGAAAATAAGCCAGGTGTGATGGCTCACACCTGCAGTCCCAGCACTTTGGGAGGCCAAGGCAGGATTGCTTAAGTCCAGCCTGGGCAACAGGGTGAGACCTCATCTCTATAATAAATCAAAAAATTAGCCTGGTGTGGTGGCGCACACCTATTTTCCCAGCTACTTGGAAGGCTAAGGCAGGAGGATCACCTGAGCCCAGTAGGTTGAGGCTATAGTGAGTCATGATATTATGCCACCACCCTGCAGCCTGGGGGACAGACTCAAAAAAAAGAAAATTTCATTATTCCACTAAAAACTTACAGGAAACATTACACTTTTTTTTTTTAAGTCAGAGTCTCACTCTGTCACTCAGGCTGGTCTGCAATGCCACACTCACAGCCCCTGTAACCTCAACCTGTTGGGCTCAGGTTATCCTTCCATCTCAGCCTTACAAGCAGATGGAACCATAGGCATACACTACCACACCCTGCTAATTATTTGATTTATTCTAGAAACGAGGTCTCAAGTTGCCCAGGCTGGTCTCAAAACCCTGATCTCTGACAGTCCTCTTGCCTCCAACTCCCAGAGTGCTGGGATTACAGGCATGAGCCAGTGCTCCCAGTCTACACTTTTTTACTAAGTACAAAAAAGACATGGATATAAAACATTACACTTAATGGTGGAATTTAAGCATCTTCTTTAAAACATGACAAGGGTGCTTGTTTCGGCAGCACATACACTAAAATTGGAACGATACAGAGATTAGCGTAGCTCCTGCACAAGAATGACACACAAATTCATGAGTCGTTCCACATTTTTTATCAAGTTAAAAAAATATAAGCCGGGCTCAGTGGCTCAGCCTGTAATCCCACGCTTTGGGAGGCCGAGGTGAATGGATTGTCTGAACCCGCGGGTTCGAGACCCGCCTGGGCAACTTGGCGAGATCTCATCTCTACAATAAATCAAAAAAAACTAGCCGAGTGTGGTAGCGCGCACCTCTAGTTCCAGCTACTTGGAAGGCTGAGGCGGAGGGATCGCCGGAACCCAGCAGGTTGAGGCTGCAGTAGCCCGGAGCGGCCACTGTAAAAGACGGTGGCGCACGATGAGACTCAACACCCCTTAAGGCCAAGAGATTTAATGAGTCAAACGCAGTGGGCTATAGGACCTGAGGGTCAGGCTGTAGCCCCAAGGCAAGTGCGCGCTGGCCTTTATAGGGGCTTAGGGTGACCTGTCAGTCGTTTATAGGTCGGCTGGCAGAGCTTCATTTAGGTTGGTGGATTTTTCGCGGGCACGGGAAAGGGTGCGGAGGAAGAACCTGGAAGGCACCGTTTCAGTAGCCATTTTAGTTTGCCGGGTCGCCATTTTGGGGGGGAGGGTTTAGGCCCCTTTCCAGGAAAGGGAGGGGATGTGGCTTTACTTGTGGCTGGTGGTGGCCCTTCATTCCCACCTCTTTGGTTATACGGGAGAGGGGCAGCATTTGTATATGATGATACAAGGGAGAAAGGAGCACAGGCCAAAAATGAGAATGACAGGTGTGATGATAGGCAAAAGCCAGGTGAGTAGGGAGTTTTGTAGTAGGTTGCCGACTTGGGAAGACTTTGTCCTTTGGAGCTGTGAGGAGAGGTGTTGTAATTTATTAATGTTTTGTTCAGTGACTCCTGACTCGTTAATGTAATAACAGCACTCCTCTTGGAGGAAAAGACAAGTGCCTCCCTTTTCGGCTGTTAGAAGATCTAGAGCCCGACGATTTTGGAGGGCTACTTGTGCTATGCTTGTTATCTGTCTTTGTAATGATTGGAGAGAATCGGAGGTGGTGTCTAAAGCTAGTTGGATTTTGTTTTGTAAGTCTTTCATGGCCCATAGTGAGTAGCCGAGAGCCCCTGCTGATAGACCTATGGAGGTGACTGTGGAAGCCAGGGACAATCCTACCATGACTGGAAGGAAGACAGCCCTCTTGCGTCGGTATTCAGGAGTTAAGAGGGCCTGGAGGTCGGCAATGGAGTAGAGAGAGAGCTGTGGGATTAGTGTAACAACTATACAAGAGGAGGTGAGATTGGAGGCTTGGGAGGTGAGGGTGCCATTGTACCATAAGAAGAGGCCGGGCGGGAGGAAGTGTCCATTTGTCGAGTTTATGGTGGTTGAACAGAGAGGGCTATTTGAATAGAGAGTGGGAATGTTGGACAGACCAATACAGAGGTAAGAGGAGTTGGATGCCACTTCCCAAAGTGGAACGTGAGGTTTGGTGATGGCCTCTCTGGTGGAAGACAGGTTGAGTGTACTATTACTGTTGGGTGAGGCAGGAAGTGGGATGGCAGCCAGCAGAAGTCGTTGTAATGAGGCACAAAGAAAACACTGTGAGGAGAGAAGAGAAGGGAAGGACTGATTTAAGAAGCGGAGGGTGTGGCCTAGTATGGTAAGCCAAGAAGGGAGATGTTGGGAGGGTTGTAGGGAGAGGTGGTCTTCTGAGGAAGGGGGCAAAGGGTCTACCGCTGCCAGGAGCTGTTGTTCTTGGGTTTTTATGTGCTCCACCACTGATACCATGACAGAAGGGGTAAAGGTGGAGCGAGAGATGGATAGGCACCTGGAGGGGTGGGCGTATCAATCTTTGGGGTAGACAGCCACGTATATGAGGTCTTTCCAGAGGTTAGTGGTTGGGTCAGGGATGTCAAAAGTGAAGTGAGAAAAACGGCCTCCACGCCCAGAATGTCCACCTATGTAGTGGTGAACAAGGAAGCTCGGTCCCCCCAGGCTTTCCTGCTGATGGATTCGTCGGCATAGTGAATCCTGCATGACCAGTAGGGACAGCCATTGTATTTATCCGGCCGCCATCTGCAATAGTTGCGAGTTTGGTCTTCCAGTAAGCATAGAAAGGGCCAATGAGCGTCTGCCAAGCTTATTGAGGACTTTAAGCTGAGGGAAATAGGTTTTGAGTAATTGTTTATAGGGCACGTTTGCATGTCCAAGTCCTTGACTGTATCTATCCCGCTGGCCTTGTAAAGTTCGCGGATGGTAAACCGATAATGAAGGACAGACAGGGTAGTGGGCTTGGTTTGAAAGACGACGGCAAGGAGGAAGGCGATGATCATGTTGGGTCCTATTGATAGTGAGTAGAGGAGGGGATTGAGTAACTCGCACCAAGGAGCAGCACTTATGTGCAGCAGTGTGAAAGTAGGAGGAAAAGAGAGCAGAAGGAAAGGCAGTATTATTAAAGGAAGGATGAAATTGATGACCATCTGGCGGAGGGTAGTTGTTGAATGCAGGCGGCAACCTTCCCTTCTTGTGATTATGTGGGATTTTCCTGGATGACGGGCAGGGAGGGGGAGCAAGCGACATGGGATACTCGGAGTTTGAGAGGCTGGCCTGGAATTGTGGAACAAGAAAAGGTCAGCAGCTCTGTGGAGGAAGGGGTAAAGGGAGGCAGTTTAGCTGGTTTGAGGCGAGAAGCGTGAATCCAGGGACTGAGCTGTCCTTTGGTTATGAGCAGCCTGGCTGCCGTGGGGGTGGAGAGGACTATTTGGAAGGTCCTTGCCATTTCGGTTGTAAGCGAGTTTTGGTTTCTGGGTCTGAGAGGAAAACCCATTGTCCCAGGGTGAGAGGCTTTGTATTATGTGTTTCTGTGGGAGCGGGCAAAAGGAGATCTTGATATTGCCAGATGTTGGAACGGATGGAGGACAGGAGAGGGTAGGTTATATGAAGGGGGACGTGAGGTGGAGAGGTTGGAATGCCAGGAGGAAGTGCAGGTCTTCCATATAGGACCTCGAAGGGTGAAAGCTGAGTGGGCCTTTTAGGGAGGATGCGAACACGGAAGAGAGCTAGGGGAAGGAGGGAGACCCAGTCCTGATGGATTTCGAGAGAGAGTTTGGTGAGGATATCTTTTAGTGTGCAGTTAGTTCGTTCAACCTTTCCTGATGATTGTGGGTGGTAGGGAATGTGAAAGGGCCATTTGCTGTTGAGGGCCGTCGTTAAAAACTGAACGACTTGTGAGGTGAATTCAGGCCCGTTATCTGACTGAAGGGAGAAGGGAACCCCGAACCGAGGGATGATGTGGTTGGCTAAGATAGATCCCACCATAGCAGCTCGCTTATTTGAGGTGGAATAGGCATCGATCCACCCGGAGAAAGTATCAACCAGGACCAGAAGGTGTTTGATGTTACAGACGGGGGGCATGACGGTGAAATCCACTTGCCAGTCTGACCCAGGGAGCTCTCCCCTAGCCTGGTGAGTGGGGAACGTTGCGGGCTTTAAGAGGATACTAGGATTTGTTCGGTGGCAAGTAAGAGCACTGAGAAGAAAGGGTGTGTATGAGTTTTGTATGTTCAGGAGTAAGGTGGAAGAAGGTTTTAAGAAATGAAGTGAGAGCTGCTGGGTTTGGGTGGAAAACTGAGTGTAGATAGGGTATGAGATCAGATAGTTGTGGGACTTTACACGTGTGTTTGGCTGGTGGGAAGGAGGCATTGACGAGTATGGTAGGAAGGGGTTTTAGAGCCGTTTGGCGAGCCACCCTGTCGGCTCACGAGTTTCCTTGGGTGATAAAGGATGAATCGACTTGGTGGGCTTTACAGTGTGAGATGCCTATGGCCTTGGGGAGCAAGGAGGCTTGAAGGAGGTTGGAAATGAGCTTATATTTATGATGGCTGATCCTTTGATGGTTAATAACCCCCGTTCCTGCCAGATGGCTGAGTGTGAAACTAGAATGTGAAAGACATATCTGGAGTCGGTGTAAAGTGACAGAGAGTGTCCGGCCGCCAGTTGGAATGCTTGAATGAATGCTGTGAGTTCTGCCTGTTGGTTGATGGTGTGGGGCGGGAGACGATTAGCCTCGATGACATCAGCGACAAAGGTGATGGTGTATCCTGCTACCTGAGACCCCTCATGTATATACAAGCTTCCATCTGTGAACCATACATAGGAGGGCTCAGATAAAGGTCCTTCCTGAATATGTACTGGACAAGGAAGTAGGGACTCGAGGACTTTGATGCATTTATGAATTGGGGTGTCTACCAGAGAGGAGGGGAGTAATGTGGCTGGGTGAAGGGGTGCGCAAGTTTGGAAGGAGTTAGAGGAATCCTGGACAAAGAAAACCAGAAGGGATAGGACCCGACCGGGAGGAAGTGTTTTGAGGCCCTTATAACCTAGGAGGTGATGTAGATGGTGGGGGGAAGTAACGGTGATAGGTCCTCCAAACGTGAGTTTTTTGATTCGCACACGAGTAAGTGGGCAGCCAACAGGGCTCGCAGGCATGGGGCCCATCCCTGAACCGTGTGGTTAAGCTGTTTTGAGAGATAGGCTACAGGAGCAAATGTTTATCCACTGAATTGGCCTAGAATTCCTAAGGCTGTGCCCTTATTTTCGTGGACGTATAGGGTAAAAGGTCGGTGGACATCGGGTAGCTGTAGGGCGGGTGCCCAGAGGAGAGCCTGTTGGAAGGCGGTAAAAGGCTGTCTAACGGCTGAGAGGGAGAGTAATGGTTCCTTAGGGTCACCTTTAGCGAGGTCATAGAGTGGCTTGGCGAGAAGGGTGAAATTGGGGATCCAGGCTGAGAAGTAGCCCACTAATCCCAGGAACGACTGGATTTCTTCCTTTGTTTTGGGCGCTGGGAAGGACTGAATAACAGCCTTGCGGCTGGTTGTTATGGCCTTTTGCTGGTGTGAAATGGCTACGCCAAGGTAGGTGACTTGTGTTTTGGATAGCTGAACTTTGTGGGGGGAAACTCGGTATCCCCTTTGTGCTAGAAAGTTAAGGAGTAAGACAGTGTCTGTGTGGGAGTCAGTTATAGAGGGGCTGCATAAGAGAAGGTCATCTACATACTGGATGAAAGTGGATTTGAGGAGTGACAGAAGTTTGAGGTCGGCCGCTAGAGCCTGGCCGAACAGATGGGGACTGTCCCATAATCCCTGTGGGAGGACCGTCCATGTGAGCTGTTGAGAGTGACGGGAAGTAGGGTCGGTCCAAGTAAACGTGAAAATGTCCCGGGAGTCAGCTGCCAAGGGAATGGTGAAGAATGCATCTTTAAGGTCTATAACTGAAAAGTGAGCTGCCGTTGGAGGAATGGTAGACAGGATGGTATAAGGGTTGGGAACCAGCGGGTGAATGGGGAGAACGGCTGCATTTATTAATCGAAGGTCTTGGACTAGCCGGTAGGTTCCGTCGGGCTTTTTTACGGCCAAGATGGGAGTATTGTATGGTGAGTTGGTGGGCATTAAGTATCCCTTGCGCAGTAGGGTACTTATGACAGGCTGCAGACCTAGCAGACTGGCCCTGGGGAGAGGGTATTGTGGCTGGCTGGGGTGAGTGAACGGGTCCTTTAGCTGGATGTGAACGAGTGGGCACTGGGCCAATGAAGGGGTGTGGATGTCCCAGACTAGTGGGTTAACTGCCAAGGTGAGCGAGGGAGGGAGTGAGGTGGGTTGTGGGGAAGGGGGCCTGGAGCTAGAGGCCAAAAGGAGGAGTAAGTAAGTTGTCGGTCAGGGGTTGGTGAGGGCAGCACTGGGGTTGAAGGTGATGGATACCTAAAACTTAGCCAAGATGTCCCTCCCCATAAGGGGTATAGGGCATTGAGGTATGACCAGGAAGGAGTGGGTAAATGGGACACTAGCAAATATGCACGTTGGCGTAGGAGTTGTGTGTGGGATGAAGGTTTGGCCCCCTACCCCGACTACCGGGGACCGGGACGGTGAGGTTGGTCCCCAGAACTCCCTCAGGACAGAAAGGGTGGCTCCAGTGCCTAGCAGGAAGAGGATGGGACGTCCATCAATTGTAATTCTGACCCTAGGCTCCCAAGCATTTGAGATATGCGTTGGGTGGGGAAACCCAGGGCCCCATCATTCCAAAGTGGCCACGCCCAGTAGGTCCAGGGTGGAGCTGCGGGCTGACCCTGCTCCTCTCTGGGGGCTGGGGCAGTCCACCGCCCCATGCTGGAAGATTGCATTTGGGGCAAGGTTTTGATGGAGGTTTAGGGATAGGGCAGGCTCACGCCAAATGTCCCTCCTTGCTGCATTTGAAACAGGGCCCTGGAGGGTCACGTTTGTTCTAGACGCCTCCTCTACCGCTTTTAAGGGCCAGTGTCTGTCCCGCGAAGAGCCTGAGCCAGCATTTGGTATTTTTGCCGCTTAGCCTTTTCGTCTCGGTTGTGGTATACCTTGAAGGCGGCAGCCAAAACCTCATTTTCGGGTGTAAGGGGCCCTTGGTCTAGCTTTTTTAATTTAGCTTTAATGGCAGGGTATCTTTGGGAGAAGAAGTCAGTCATAAGGAGTTGACGGCCATCTGGGGTTTCTGGATCTAAATTAGTAAATTATTGGAGGTCCTTGGTAAGGCGATCAAGGAAGGAGGAAGGGTTTTCGTTTTTGTCTTGGACCACTTCCTGGAGTTTTTCAAAATTAACAACCTTTTGTGCTGCCCACCTCAACCCAGAAACGAGACCGGTAGAGAACTGATCTCTGGCACTGAGGCCATTGGGGGAGTTATAGTTCCAGCTAGGGTCCTGGTCCGGGACTGCCACTGCCCCGAGGGGGTGTGCTGGGGAGGTCCGATGGACCTCATCTGCATATGCTCTAGTCTGTTCCCACACTCTTCTGTGCTCTTCGGGGAGTAGGGTGTTGGAGACAACCATGTAGATGTCGTGAAAGGTGAGGCTATAGGCTTGAAGGAGGTATTGGAATTCTTGATATAAGTGGTTGGGTTAGTTGTGAAGGACCCGAGGCATTTTTCTACCTGGGACAGGTCTGAGATAGAGAATGGGACATGAATTCGAACAATGCCTTCAACGCCTGCCACCTCACGGAGAGGAGCGAGGGTGGCCAGGGCTGTCTTGGAGCAGGTAACAGGAGGACTGCACGGGTTGGCAGGAAATGGAGGAAGGGGTGGGTAAAGATTAGGGATGGCGGGGACGGATGGGAGAGGAAGCTGTGGGGGTGGATGGGGTTGTCGATAGGGAGGAGGTTCATCTGCTGGGTCGAAGTCAGAGATGGAGGAGGGAGGCGGCAGCCTTAGCAGGATGGAGGGAGGTGGTGGTGTAAGCGGGACAGAGGAGGGAGGTAGTGGCATAAGTGGAAGAGAGGGGCCCTTTGCAGCCACGAGGAGGTGAACCGGTTTGCATCAGAGGCAGAGACGAGGGTGTTCCCGGAGTAGAGAGAAAGACTGGACATAGGGAATCTCTGCCCACTTTTTTGAACACTTGCAGAAGTTATAGAGTCCCATATAATGTCGGGGTTTAGGGACCCATAAGGGGGCCACTTATTTTGGTTGTCTAAATGATAGGTGGGCCAGTCTTGGGTACTGAAGTGGATTAGATGCTTGGGTTTAATGTCGGGAGTGAGAGAGAGAGTGGAGAGGTTGTCTAAGAGGTATTTGAGGGGAGAGTCTGCCGGCAGGGATGACGAGTTTCCCATTTTAACAGCTGGGGCTGAGCAGAGCGTTCCCGGCTGTTAGGATATGAGGAGGTTGCAATAAAGCCTGTCATCACAGAACGTTATTACAACCCGCGATTCTCCTGGAGAATCAAGGAGGTTGAGGGCAACCTGGTACCAGGATTTTTCAATGAAAAGGATGCCCAAAACCAGACAGCGGGAGGGAGCAGACTCAAAATACCTGATGGCCAAGGGAGAGGAAAACCAGTCAGGGTTTGTTGTGGCCTTAAAGACCTAGGCGGGAGAGGGGAAAACCAGTAGGGGTCCGCTGTGGCCTTAAAGACCTAGGTGGGGTGTGGTCCCCCCCTCGCCTGGGGCTGAAAGAGCTGCTGGAAGATCAATGGTCAGTTTCCTCCGGTTATCCTGGGCAAGGTTTTAGGTTTTCCAGTTAGGGGCACTTACCAATCTAAGGGCCGGTGATGGATGCAGTGCTGGCATTCAAGAAAGTGGGCGAAGGCCTTAAGGGGTGAGTCCCGTTGTTGCTGGAACAGGGTCTCGCCTGAGGGTGAGAGAAACCCGATCTGAGTCACGGCACCAATGAAAGATGGTGGCGTACAGTGAGACTCAACACCCATTAAGGCCAAGAGATTTAATGGGTCGAACGTGGTGGCTACAGGACCTGAGGGTCAGGCTGTAGTGCTGAAGCAAGGGCGTTCCAGCCTTTATGGGGGCTTAGGGTGACCTGTCAGTCGATTATTGGTCGACTGGCAGAGCTCCATCCACATTGGTGGGTTTTTCGCCAGCGCGGGAAGGGGTGTGGAGGGAGAACAAAGGAAGGCACCGAGGAAGAACAAAGGAAGGCGCCGTTTCAATCGCCATTTTAGTTTGCTGGGTCGCCATTTCCAGGAAAGGGAGAGAATGTGGCTTTACTTGTGGCTTGGCGGCAGCCCTTCAAGAACACTAATCCCAATCATAGCCCTCTTCCCTTGCGATTTAATCACCTTCCAAAGACCCTACCACCTAATATAATTATCTTGGGAGCTGAAATTTTTACATTAAAAAATTTTTTGTGAGGGTTGGAAGCGCAAATATTCAGACTATAGCAGTGGCTTTTTTGACCCCCCATTTTTTTTTTTTTTGAGTTGGAGTCTCACCCTGTCACC
>NW_007232507.1:359907-388540 GCF_000164805.1 Carlito syrichta
GGATTCATTTCAACTAGTTCAACCTCTTAAAGTTTGGTTTGGTCACTGCTCAGCTGGATGGCCTGATAAGTCACTTAGCCTCCTGACCCTCAGTTTCCAGTGACCCAAGCAGGGAGTACCTGGAGCTCAGATCTATCCTTTTCCCCTCTGAGGGGCTTGTGTAGTTTGACATGGCGACTCCTGCCCCAGGTCAGCGAAGGGAATGAAGTGGCCCTGCCCTGTGGAAACTCTTCCCAGGCCAAGTTCCTGGGTTCTGCCTGCAGTCTGATCCCTGGGTTCCCAGAGTATCTGGGCACTTGTGGGTGATGCGAATGCTGAGTGTGAGGTGGCTTTCTAGAGCCTGCGTGTTCTGCCAGAAGGTAGATTCTCTGAGAGCTGCACCTGGCCCCACTCTGACTGGGTGACCAGGGAGCAGCCCCCTGGGTCTGGACTGCCTGACTGACAGAGGCTACATTCCTCAGGGTGTGGTATACTGAGCACCCCTGGCCAGCGGTGCCCTGGTAGCTTTAACACAGCTGAGGTTCAGGGGAGGAAAATACCCGCTGTGGGAAGCCCCAAAGCCTATCATCCCTGAGAAGCGGACAGGAGTATGGAGGGACCCAGAGATCTTTTTTATTTATTCATTTTTATTATTTATTTTAAAGATGTGGGGTACAATTCATGATTAGGTATACAAGTGGTCATAGTACAGGTAAAGTTTGGGCCTCCCTTTGGTCCCCACTTTGCCTGGTTTGAGAACAGGTACCCTTATTGATGTTGTGTCCCCTCCCCCGCACCCAACTCAGCAGTATCTCGCTACTACCAATCCCTTTCTTATAGTATTATGGTAAATGCTCAGGGTCCACTTATGAGTGAGAACATGTGGTACTCTGTTCTTTGATTCTATGATAGATCACTGAGTATGACAGACTCTAAATCCAAGTTGCTGTGAAGTCCATATGTTTGTCCTTCTTTATGGCCGTGTAATACTCCATTGTGTATATGTACCACATTTTAAAATTCCAGTTCAGTTTTGATGGGCAGCATGGTTGGTTCCATGTTTTTGCTATTGTGAATAGAGCTGCAACAAACATGCATGTGCGGGTCTCTTTATTGTAGAATGATTTGAGTTCCTCTGGGTATATTCCTGGTAGGAAGATTACTGGGTCATATGGAGGGTCAATGTCTAGTTCTTTTAGAAATTACCACACTATTTTCCAAAGAGGTTACACTAGTCTGCATTCCCACCAGCAGTGTAGAAGCATTCCTTTTTCTCCACATCCTCGCCAGCATCTGTTGTTGTTTGTTTTATTAATGATGGTCATTCTTACAGGGGTTAGGTGGTATCTCGGTGGGCCCAGAGATCTTGAACCCTTCCTTGATAGTGCCAGCTTAGATGCTCATGTGGATGGGACTTTCCCTTTTCCACTCAGAGTTGCCCAAATTCTTTGGAAGCTCCCAACTCAAACCCAAGCTGCTCCCCAGATTCACGTGTTTCTTTCAGAAGAAAGGGGGAGCACACTTTATTCAACCTTTAGCGCCAGTTCTAACACTGCCCCCTCAAGGAAGCCAGTGCTGACTCCTGGGCAGAGTGAGAGGCACCGCCTTGTGGTTCCCTGTGCTCTGAGTTCACTTGGAGTATCGGCCTCACCCCTGAATCATCCCATCCCCCATCAGAGGGGAAGCTTCTGCACAAAGGATGCAGTCATGCTCGCAGAAGGAGTCCCTGAACCCACCATCTGCAGGGACCACAATGCAACACGTGCAGCACTGGTGCCAGCTTGGATGCAGGAAGCACACGGAGAGGAGGGGCAGCAGAACTTGACACAGACAAAGACAGGGCAGCAGGACATGAGGGTAAGGGCAGGACCTGGGTTCCCTGCATGGGTAGGTCCTTGAGCATGTCCCTAAGCTTCTTGGAGTCTCAGATTTCTGTCTGTAAACTGGAGATGCCAAGAGTATCTATCTCATTGGGCTGAAAAGACAATAAATAGGACAATCCAGATAGTGGCAGAGAGACTGGTATAGGGAAAACTTGACCCATGCTGGAAATGTCCTACACTTAGAGGGCAACAAGGCCCCGCTCCCCACACACTGGTCCAGTGCCTGCCCTCTGCTGGTGGGAAGCAAGTGCTCCTGGCCTATGAGCCCTGTGGGGAGTCTGCACCGTGCACTTCGAGATTCCTAACTCTAGGTCTTCTGACACCACCCCCTGGTGTGTTGCCGATGCTTTCAAGTCTACTGATTCCAGAGGATCTGTTGGCTGGATGCTGGAGGAGTCATTCGCTGACCTGGAAGGAACAAACTTGAGCAAACAAAGACTCTGACTTCAAGTAAACATTCTTCTAAAACAACTTTGACCAAAACATGTTGGTTATGTGGGGGGTGGTGTTAATATAAAAATTATAATATGAATATACATATAAAAAATGAATTTTTGCTTCATATATGGCTTGGTCTGGAGGAACTCAGCCCCCTGCAGACCTTGCCCAGGCCTCCTCCTCTGCCGGAGCTTGGACTTGAAGTCCAGCCACATGGTCACACAACCAGGGGTCCGTGCTCAGCAGCAGTCCCCCACTCGAGACTCAAAGGGACACACTGAGTCATGGACCCCACACTATCCAAGGCCACGAGCTAGAAGCCAGGCCTGGAGGGAAGATATTTGGGGTTTGTTGGAGTACAACTATGGCAGGTGACCACTGCAGGGACACAGCCACTAGCCAGGTCTCTTCCCACCACAAAGCCTTGTCCAGAAAACCCAACATCACTCTCTCTGGGGCTACTCCCACTTCCATGGCTCCGTCTGCCTCCGACCCTGCAGGTATTTACAGGACAAACGAGGAATCCGCATGAAATCCTTATCCAGCATCGATCCTGGTCCTAGGAGCAATAGGGATGCAGAAGGAAGAGGAGAAAGAACTCCAGCTCTTGTGACCTGTGACAGACAGGACAACACAGAGCACAGAGCCAGGCGGCCCTTTCCTGTATGGCCCGGGAGCACACAGAGCTGCCTGAGGACAAGTGTTATAGATAAATATGAAACAGAGAAGGGAGCATTGAAATAACCCACAGAGACTCACAGGGACGTGAACATATGCTATTGATTATTGATCTGGCGGGAAGTGAGAGTATAGCAGAGAGCCGTTCCACACCCTTCGATGTCTTGCCCAGGCGTGACAGAGAGTGCACTGGTCCACACATCATGGGGCCTGCCCCCACGTATAGGTCCAGTGTGGTCAAGGTAGGTGGGTGAGTCCTGAACAGGGGATTATAGAACCCGGGAGGTGAGACTGTATACTGTAGTGGGGACATGGATTGGTGTCCTCTTGGAGAAAGACCCTTGGAGGCCCCATGCAAGGGTGGGTTTCCATGCCTGCAGCCCTCCCACCACGAAAGGAGCATTTCATACCTTACAAAAACTGTTCCCAGGCCAGAGATCCTGATGCCAGCCACCCGTTCTTCCTACCACCTCTAGCGGGGCGGCCAGCCCTACTTCTTCCTCCTTCATCAGAGCGGCCAGGAGCACTCCAAGGCAAGACAGGAGAAAGACAGAGAATGTGCAAGCCCATCAAATTCCACTCCATGCTCAGCTAGGTTCTGTTGCTCGTTGGTAGTGGTGATCTGCAATGGTCTCAGTTCTCACATCCGTAAGATGGGCATAAAGACAGCTCACCCTTAGCTGACAGACACTGATTGCAAGCACTGCATGGAACGGCATTTATGTGCATTATGCTTTCTCTTTAAGAAGGACACTCCTCTAGCAAAGAAGAAAGGCAGAACACCCCCTGGGAAAAGATGGGGCTCAGGCACACCAAGGCCCCAAGAAACCTGGTCAGGCTGACACAGGAACATCTGTCTCAACCAGACTGTCCTGCTTCAAAGATGGAATGCTAGAGAAGGAGTCTTGATCTCTCAAGGGCTCTAAATGGCTTCCCAGAGCCATGGTGAGAGATGGGGGCCATGTCATCTTCTCAGGGACCCACAGAACTCCCAAGGGGGAACCCTGTCCTCTGTCCACAGGGAATGTGTGGGTCAGTTCTGCCCTCTGCTGGCTGTATGGAAAGCTGCAGTCAACTGAAGGGCTATGCTGTCAAATGTCACACGCTCATGCACAGGCTGCTTTGAACAGATGCCATGATAGGACAGGAGGCATTATTTTAATTCTCAGAGACTTCCAGGATAAATCCTCATGAATTGTCCCATTTTCCTTGCTTCCCCCATGGCCTGGTCTGATAGGAACAGGAGCTTCACCCTGAGTACCTCCCTTTGTCAGGGCTCTTCTGGCTAATCGTCCCATTCCTGTTTGTCCAAGAGGCACCATCTCAGTGCTGGGTCCCTGGAGAAGCCTGATGTGAACCACTATCCATTCCTGACCACCCACTAGGTCCTAGGCACTAGCTAGACCCTTTCCATCTTCCCATCCTTCCCAGGCTCATGGCAAGGCAAGGTCCATTTTCACTCCCTTGTAACAGATGGGGTTTCATCACTTTCCAGAGGCTGCCTGGCCTGGTACTCTGCAAGGTAGAACGGGTCTGGACAGAGGTCAGAGGGCAAATGCTCCCTGACAAGTGCTCTTTCTGGATCATCAGCGGCACGAGGATTCACATCTGGAAGCTCAGGGTTCATCGCTGTCTCTCCTTTCTTTGTCTCAGGTCTGCACCTCTCATCTGGAGATGACAAGGTTTCTTTTAGCCCCCCACACTCCCCCCATCAATGATCATGAGTCTTCAGTTCAAGGGAGAGAATCTGGCTCTGAGAAGGAAGAGTTCTCACTCAGCTTTTCTTCAAGACCCTTGAGTCACCTTCTGTAGCTCCAGGTCACAAGTTGGACCCATCCAGGGCACCGGCCACTTCTGGGCTTTTGCCTGTGTCTATCCCAGGGTGGAGCTTGAGGCAGGCTTTACATGTCACTGAACTAGGGCTGAACTGGTGCAGCATGTCCCTTGTCTCTCTGTACAGAACACCTTTCTTTCCTGGTTGAATAAGTCTGTCAAAAACAAGAGAACTGTCTCCATGTCCCCTACCAGGACACCTTCAGCACCTCCAAGGGAGATCCAGGGATAGTGGACTTGATCTCATGGTAAGCTTCTTCTGCCAGGAAACTCGGCAGTGTCTCTGGGGTCTCACTGATAAAACAGCTCCTTCCTAGCTTCCCAGGCCAGCGTGGCCCACTGAGCCACAACACTAACATCAGTGCCCAGAGTTCTGCCCAAAACCAAACCTGCACCTGGCAACCAGGGCAGGCCATCACTGGAGAAGGGTGGGGGGAGAGCGACAATAAAGTCACACCCCCAACCCCCCGCCCCCTACCGAGCACGCTCCTGTGGTCTCAGAGGACCTCCCCATCCTGGGAACACACTGTCCTGCGGCCTAGAAAGCCTTCCTTTCACTGCCCTCGGGGCGTGCACACATCCACAGGGAACCACTGGGCTCCTCACCCAGGTTCCCAGGGTCCAGGGCAGGGAGGGCAGTGCTCCAGGGATGCCGAGGAGGGAAGGAAGAAGTGAGTGAATGAGTGAGTGAGTTAATGAGGAAGACACAAAACCATTACTTGCCATTCCTTAGAACTCGCACATCATTTTTCTCCTTTCTTGTCAGTTGCTTCCCTAAGGAAAGCTTAAAATCCCTGTCCATAAAAAAAAACCCTGGAATATATCATTTAAAATATATTGTGTATATAACTTTAAATAATTAACAAACTGAAATAAATGCAAATAGGCATCAGGAGATCAAATGACATTTATTAGAATTCACTATTTTGGACTACCCTGAAAAAAAATCTTAAATTTTATTTTGAAAAGTACAAACAATGGAGATTATTTTCTGTGAGACTAGAAACAAATGAAAGATTGAAAAAAACAGCCACATGGAAATTTTAGAATTCCCTCATAAGTCATTTTGGATCAAGAAGCCACCAAAACCGACATGCAACTCAGAAAGTCAGAAACAGAAAAAGAAACTAGAGAAGTGGAAATGAGATGGAAACCAATTAAAATATCTCAGAAACATTGAAGGCTTTGATGTAAAAATCCAAGAGGTAATTACGAAGTGATGTTCCTTTTAAAAAAAAAAAAAAGGCAAAAACATGTATTTGAAGATGAGAATAGAAAACCAAAGACAGGAAAGTAAAAATGTTCAGGGCTGCCTTTCAGAGCTGGTGCAGGAAGGTAGAGACAGCTGGCCACGCCTGCTGGGTGCAGCTAAGCAGCAGAGAAGCAGCGGGGCAGTCTGGAGTGGACTTGGTGGTGGGAGTTGGTCCCCTGAGGCTGCAGCTGAGCTTCTCTTAGCCAAAGGATGAAGCTAGAACAGCCTTGGGTCACCTAGACATGTCAAGAGGCCTCCACCCAAGCCCACATCCTGTCAAGAGGAGGGACATGGGTACCACAGTCAGGAGGCTTGGACAGGGGTGCAGAGCCTTGGAGTGGAGGCAGGGCCAGGGTGTGATGACAGTGTCCCTCACTCTTCCTAGAGGGCCTCTGGAAAGCCTGGGCAGAGCCAGGAGCCCAGGGCTGCCCCTCCCGCTGGAGAACACACACAGCTCCGAACCAAAGGAGAAGCTGGATGCCAGGGTCTCACATCTCTGGGAACAGTACCAAGTGAGGACACAATGAGCAGCTGGCAGTGTACAACCTGGAAAAGGGCCCTCACCAGAACCAGCCATGATGGCACCCTAATCTCAAACTTCCAGCTGCTGACACTGAGAAATAAACGTCTGTCATGTATAGGTCCCCCAGTTTGTGGTGTTCTGTGATAGCAGCCGGAACAGACTAAGACGGCGAGTTATTTGACTTCTGTCATCCTGTCCTGCGAGAGTCACATCAAATGGGTCTGACGCAAACTCCTATGTTATAGATGACGTCTGACTCCTCGCATGCTCCCACTCCCCCATCACTGCCAACTCCAAAGTACCTCCTTCTGCCTTTCAGACGAAGCTCCCACCTCCCCATCCTCCGTTAACACCCCCTGAGTGCCTGCCCCCATAAGATGTTGCTGTTGATGTGGTTATAAACTCTCCTGTTTCCTTGTGTTGGTTTCTTCTTCCTATGGAACTATTTCTCTACCCACATCATTCTGCATCTGGGGCTGACATAACTGAACTTGGAATACAGACCCTTTTCCAGCTTTCTCCAAGCCTGTTTCATAGAAACATCATGGCAGGAAGGAAGGAGACTTCACAGCCCAGGGACCAGGTGCCTCTTAAACTGTGCCTGGGTCATACATACTTTGGGGAACTTGTCGCAGGCATAAATTTCTTCTAAAATTTCCACCCCACACCCTACATCCCAACCAACCCCTGCTGAGCTGCTCGTCCTTCCCCCACCAGTCTCCTCATGTTCCCCCACTACCCCATCCACTGCCAACTCCAAAGTACCTCCTTCTGCCACACTTTGAATTCGTTCTCTGATGTGACCAGTGCTACATCCAACACCTACTCTGTGCTTAGCCCTACACTGGAGCCAGGTGTGAGCCAGACAACGCCATACCTCAGGAGCAACAAGTCCTTGGGGGGTGACGGGCATAAGCCAGCAGGCACTGACATCCATAGAGTTACAACCTTGGAGGGTAACGCTGTGTGATCTTGGGTGTGCTAATAATTTTGATTGGGGCAATTATTATACAATGTATAGATATATCAGATCATCATGGTGTAGTCCTGACTATATACAATGTTTAGTTCTCAATTAAAGCTGGAAAAAAGAAAAGTTTTCTTGTGTTGAGACATTATCTTCAGTTTGTGAGCTATAGAATTATTATTGCCACAACATCCTTATTAGTAGTAAAAATATTTAGTTACTTAAAAAACCGACAGACTTTGAGAGCCCAGGACCAGATAAAGATGGCATGGGGCATAATTTACGGAGGATGTTTGGGAGTATCTTCCTGGAGGGTGGCCTGAAAGCCAAGACTGAAAGGACTCAGGGGAGCCACCTTGCGGAGAAAAGAAGGGAGTACAGTGGTATATGGAAGGAGTCAAGTGAGAGGGTGGGGTCCAGGAGGGTTAAACAAGGAAATAGATATATTGGCACATTGTGTTAAACACTGAACAAGAAACTAAAAATGGAATGGAGTTACGGAGGAAGGGGCTTTTCAGAAACACAGAGATTTCATCTGAAACCGATAGGATATGATGGAACATCTATGACAGAATGACACATGCAAAGGTCCTGAGCCAGGAATGAGCTTGGCCTCTCTGGGGGAAGCCAAAGAGCCAGGAAATCTGGAATGTCTGGGGGAGCAGAGGCCAGAATGAGCACAGAGAGGTGGGCACCACACAGGCATGCAGGGCAGTGACAGTCGAGGCACGCACTTGGATTGCATTCTGAATGCATGTGATGCACTCAAGGATTGTGATTGAGGTTGGGAATCTGGACATATTTACTTTTTAAAATGACTTTGTCAAGAACGTGGAACCAACCATGTTGCCCATCGAAAGAGGACTGGATTTTAAAAATGTGGTACATAGACACGATGGAATATTATGCAGCCACAAAGAAGGACAAAATTATGAACTTCACAGCAACCTGGATAGACTTAGAGTCTATAATACTAGGTGATCTATTGTAGAAACAAAGAACTGAGTATCACGTGTTCTCACTCATAGGCAGACTCTGAACAATTATCATAATACTATAAGAAAAAGATTAGAAGTACCGGGAAACTGCCAGAGATTGGAGGTGGGGTGGGGACATGGGACTGGCAGTAATGCAAATCGGCTGGGGGAGTGGGTGCATACCTCATCGACAAGGGTACCTTCATAATGAACATTTGTATACCTAACCCTGACTTTTACCCCCATCTTTAAAATAAAAAAATTAAAAGTTAAAAAAATAATAAAAATAAAATATAAATAAATAAAATGACTTTGCCATTTCCCATGTCTCCAACCTCCACATGGCTGCATTCACTGGACACTCCCAAGCCTCACATTGTCTAACCCCCTCAGGATCATTTCCCTCCCTCCTTCTAGAAACATCGTCTTTACTTGGTTTCCAGGGAGACCTACCCTCCAGGGTGACTCCATGGACCACTCCCTCCCAATCTTCTTTGCTCCTTCCATGTTTCCCTGACTCTGTGACACTTGCAGACTCAGAAGCTGGTTCTCCTTCTTGCCTCATGAATTATTTTGGCTTTTATGCCCATAGAGTTCTTCCCTGACAGGCAAGTATTCTAGTGTGTTTTGTATCTTCTTGCTCATATGTGCTCTTGTAAAATATGCATGTTTTCGGTAACGTGTAATGTTTCGTTGCCTGTCCTCCCTAATGGCTTCTCAGGATATAGAGCCCGTCTCAAACAAGACTGTGAGACCTCTCAGCCTCTGACTTCCTTCCCCTCTCCCCTCTCTGCCACACTCCCAGGTCTTTGGGGCACCTCTGCCCTTCCTGGCACCCCAGGTCAGCCTCCTCAGCCTGCTGAATCCTGTCCACACAGCCTGCTTATTGGAAACTGTGCAGGTCCCACCTCCCCCTCTGCTCAGGGCTACATCACTGGGGCCACAAGCTTCTGATAAAAAAAGGATCTGTTTATTTTCACATTTGAGAATATGTAAAAGGGAAATGTGCACCCATGTAAAGGTTTGGCTCATCTTTCTGCAAGCCAGGCCCTTTCACTCCTTCATCCAACAACTCGACACATATTGCCTGCGTGTGACCTTGTGCCAGCCTTGCTGCAGATGAGACGTGGGAAGGAGCAGACGCAGCCAAAGCAGGGACTGAGGGTGGCAGCGCATGTGATAAAGAAAGCACGCTCCGAAGTTCGAGGAGCCATGGGCCAGCTGAAGGGGTCTTGGTCACGTTCCTAACCCTCTTGGGGTCTCCGGGTCCCCACATGTAAAACAGGTTTCCTAAGACTATCTACCTCAGTGGAATGTGGTACGGAATGAAAACGGCAGTGATGTGACTTAGCACAGCAGTTGGTAGAGGAGAAAAATCTACTCTGTGAGGGACACACTCCCTGTGGACAAAAGCAGAGGGTCCCAAGTTGGGATAACCCTGAGGGGAGGGCACCGCCTTTGCTGAGGTGAGGGAATCAGGTAATGCTACACAGAAGGGGTGTCTCTGCAGCTCTGCAGACAAAACCAAGCAGAGGGTAGTCACTGCTTGAGTTTTTATTCACTGCTCTAGCATTATTAACATATAAAGGCTTTAATTTCCTATAAACAATGTTGACAAAAAAGATCCAATTTTGTTAGGGGTAAGGAAAGTACCAAATTCTGAATTTTCACCTCTATATGGCCCAAGTTAGAGGAAGTCAGCCACCTGCAAACCTCTCCCTCCCTCTACTGGAAGGAGTTTGAGGCTTTCTGGGAAGCCAGGAGCCCTGTGGAGAGACTAGGGCTTCTGGTATCATAAACGAGCTCTAGGGTTTGAGAGCTATTTGGACTTCTTTTGCTGCCTTGAAGTGTTTCGCTTCTCCTGTTGGAAAGAGAAGGCCAGGGTCTTTATTCTCTAGACCAAGGCCCAGACACAGGCTGTCACTCCCCAGAAGAGGTTTCCTGGGTCACTTCCTGCCAGAAACAGCATTATGTGCCCTGGAAAGAAGCAAGAGTCTCCCGTGTTCCCTAGGAGCCTGTGGAGGCCCCTACCTGAGCCTGTGGGCCTGGGAGCTGGGGATATGGTAGAGATGCTGCTGTCAGAGACCCAGGACAGGTGGTACCAGTCAAGGATGGGAAGGAAGAGAGAGCTGTTTCCAAGACCCTGGCGGACCAAGGACAATTCAGGCCCCTCAGGAGCAGACTTGCCTCCAGAAAGCCACCTGGCAAAGGCAGAATCTCCCCATGATGTCTCAGGCAACTTGTTTGCCACCAGGAGGTGAGCCCTGCCTATTGAACTTCAGGTATCTGGACCTCAGGTCTGCCTCTCTGAAAGGGGTTTCTGTGGGCCCCTACTTACCTCAGTAGCTCTCAGCCTGCAGAGGACACAGGGGTCACAGAAAGAGAAAGACTTAAAGCCCCTTCCTAAGGCGCTGACCACCTATCCTGGGGTGAGCTGCTGCTTCTGCTCCAGGAAGCCCTGGATAGGACTAGACTGGACTTAGACTACTTACCCAGAAGTCCAAAAACCCAATTGCTGCGTGTCTCTGAGTGGTCAGGGGGCTGGGTTTATAAGGCCACTTGTTAATTCCAAGCTCAAGCCCAGCTTGATGGGCCAGGATACCCAGCTCACCCTGATCCATTTTTGGGGGCAAATGAGGCAAAAGAAATAGTCTTTTGGTTCCATCTTAATTTTGTAGATCATTGCTTGAGGCTTAATAGGAACCAGTGAGTTAATCTCCTAATTCCCCGTAGCCTCAGGCCTTCAGGACAGAGTCCATGGGCTCATTTCAATCTGCTTTGTCATTGCTCAAGCCTGCTTATGCCATGAGATGGGGGTGTACAGACTCCGGAGTTCAAGTTCTTGGAGTCCCTTCTAGGCCCTGATACATGTGGCTATGGGATCTCGTGAAAGTTATCTAGACTCCCTATGCTTTGGTTTCCCCCATTTATAAAGGGGGATAATGAGAGGGGCTGCCCTATCATGTTGCAGTGAAGAAAAATGAGATCAGTGATTAGGGAGGATCACCTAGGTCCCTCACACGATGCAGACTTGTAGGGGCCATCAGTCCCTGTTCTTATCCCTGCCAGATGCCTAGCCCAAGAGGGGCTTCGTAAAGTCCCTGGTTCAGGGGTGCTAGACACGGATGTGGACCCAGCAGCCCAGGTCCACCAGGAGCCCCGAGGTCTGAAATGTGCTGACCTCACCTCAGTATACATGAGGGGATAGGGGAAGGGGTTGATTAGGGTTCAGATGTGGGGATAGGTGAGTGAGGGAACCAACTCTTGACAGGGGTGCTTTTTCTACTAAATTAACATTGCCCTGGTCTGGAGGAGAGGCAGGGAAACACCGTGACTACCCTTACACAGTGGTGTTCTAAGGCACAACCCAGCACCAGGAAGCCACCTGCCTCTGGTCATTCATGGTGATGGCAGGACAGGGCTAAATTAGAGGAACTTGGCCTTGTTGGAGGGGTGGTAGGAGGGGAGGGCAGTCAGTAGCCAGGGCTCTGGGAGATCTGAGAGTTGGGAACCGGGGAAAAAGGGGCATGGCCACTGCACAACTCCAGGGCAAGGCTGGACCCAGCTCCCACCAACTCTAAAACACAAGCTTCTTGGGAATTTCCCATGGGAACTCGCTTCTTCCAAAATGGCCGTAGCATGCTGTCTTCTGGTAGATGGGCTGCTTCAAATCCAAATCCCTGCATGGCCAGCAGAAGAAAAGATCATTTTAAAATGGAGCATAAGCCAGGCTTGGTGGCTCAGCCTGTAATCCCATGCTTTGGGAGGCTGAGGTGAGTGGATTGCCTGAATCTGCGGATTCGAGACCCGCCTGGGCAACTTGGCGAGACCTCATCTTTACAATAAATCAAAAATCAGCCGGCATGGTAGCACGCGCCTGTAGTTCCAGCTACTTGGAAGACTGAGGCAGAAGGATCGCCGGAGCCCAGCAGGTCGAGGCTGCAGCGGCTGGGAGCGGCCACTGCACTCCAGTCTGGGTGACAGAGTGAGACTCCAACTCAAAAATAAAAAAAATTAAAAAATTAAAAATGAAATGGAGCATGAGCAGAGATCCCTTCTCTGGTTTCAGGCATGAGAGTGATTAATAAACTGCACCTGCAGTCCTTATGCAGAGCCTCACTCCCCATAGAGCAGTTCTGCACACACGTCCCATCTGTGCCACACCTTGTCTTGTTGGACAGCTCAGGAAGCAGAGGCTCAGAGGTCCAGGGACAAGTATCTGAACTCCAGCCTTAGGGTACCTTTCCCCCCTCCACTTCACTGACCTGGCCCAGGTCAACCTCCACACTACCAAGCTCCAGGAAACAGGGATGGCCCAAGAAACAAGAGTACGTGGGAATAGACTTGTTTACTTGATTCCCAGTCATTCAAGTCTTCTGATCTTATCATTATGTTCCTAAGATTCCCCCCTTCCTCTTCTCAGCCCCACACCTAGCTACTCAAAGATGGCCCCACTCTAGCTGGTGTCAGTTGGGCCAGCAGGGACATTGTACAGCCTCCTTCAACCTGAAGACCAGCCATCCTGCACTGGGGGTGTGCACTGGATAGGGCCAAGAGCCTGCAGATCCTCCTACATCTGAGAGTCTGAAGCATCCTCCTTTCTGCTTCCTCTTCATCTGAGCTGAGCATGTAGGTGAGGGAGGAGTGAGGTCCTGCATAACAGCAGCATGGTGGTGTTTTTACCTGACAATGACACCTGGCCGAAGGTCAAAGTTCTTGTGCACCACATTCAGCAGCTCTCGTTCTGTCTTCTGAGAGGTTCCGTACGTGAAGATGGAGATGGACAGCGGCTCAGCCACACCAATGGCATAGGAAACCTACCAGAAAAAGCCAGGGTGAGGGACTGAGGCCCCTGTGTGAGGTCTGTCCCTCATGGAGGCCTCAGTGTCCTCATCTCTTGCCCAACATCCTTCCCCCCACATCGGTCTGCCTAGAAGTCCCTACTGTCTTCACGGAGGGCAGTCTCTGTACATGCCTCTCTCCTTGAACATTTTTGCTTCCCTTCCCCAGGTTTGCAGACCACAGTGCTCCACACAGTACACACAGAGTCACGACCTTTGGCGAAGTGTACAGCTTTCCCATCAGGCCAATATCTCCTTACTTGGGGCACAGCTGGAGAGGGGCCCTCAGCTGGGACAGGAAGGTGGGGATAGAGGGGGAGGGCAGCCTACCTGGACAAGTACTCTCCGGCAGAGCCCTGCTTTCACCAGGGACTTGGCCACCCAGCGGGCAGCGTACGCTGCTGAGCGGTCCACCTTGGTATAGTCCTTCCCAGAAAAGGCTCCGCCACCATGAGCGCCCCAGCCACCATAGGTGTCCACGATAATCTTACGGCCAGTGACACCTGCATCCCCCTGCAGAGGGAAAGAAATAGAGGAGATGAGAACTAGAGGGGGGCTGAAGCACCATGATGGCTGCAGGACTCAGAAAGGATGCCCTGAGCTGCTGCAGGCATTTCTCAAAGACTCCTTGGCTGAGAGTTGGCCAGAAACCCTGGGCTCCAACCCCAGTTCAGTCACTGACCACATATGGGAGTTAGAGAACCAGTCAAAGTCTCTTTAGAAAGTGTGAAAGATGGGCCAGAGGTTCTCTGGGGTCCCAGTCTCCTCCTAAAACCTTTGTTTTTGAGTCCATTATAATGGTGGGAATTGCATTGTAAGAAATACAACCCTGGGCTATGACCTGGCTGGTGTCACCTAGCAAATGCCATGTTGTCCAAGATGCAACACCAATCAGTACCGATGTCTTTAAAAGGGTGAGGGCTCTATGTTAAATAATTTGGGGGAAGTCTGCATACTCTATCCTCTCTTCAGAGTCTTTACACGCATATGTCCAGGCTTTGAGAAAGCCTGCAAGAAAAAACAATAAGCTTTACGTCCTTTCACCCTGTGTTTCAATGCTACATTTGCTTATAGCACCTGGGATGGGGCTCAACTTTGTGGCAAGGTGCCCACAGCTGAGGTTCCTGGCAGTGGGCAGCACCTCTCAGAGGTTCTCTGCAATCTTCACCTGTGGCACAGGAGAGAGGGGCAGCAAAGTGACCCCATCTAAAACAGCTCTCCCCACCTTGATGCCCCTAAGAGTCGGAGGCAGCCTGTGGCAATGAGCTGGCAAGCACTACCTGGGAATGCCAGTCACAAGCACACACTGCATCAGGTAGGGCAAGGATGACAGCCATTTGAGATGACTAGAGTGGGAGGGCTGGCAGCACTAGGTGAGAGAACCCGAGGAACCTGTCCTCAGTTCTTCACGTACTGACAGATACGTGGAGAGTGCCCTAAATGCATGGAGGCCAAAATTCACTGACTTCACATTGGTCTGAGGCCAGCCTGGCTGTGCCACTCAAAGCTGTCTCTTATGTTCTCTGTTCTCTGAGATATAAACAACCCCAGGAGCAAAGGCAAATCAGAACCTCATTCAGAGACAAGGACGCACCTGGGGACCTCCAATGACAAACCGGCCGCTGGGCTGCAGGTGGTAAATGGTGTCTTCATCCAGGTACTTGGCCGGCACCACGGCCCTGATCACTTGCTCCTTCAGAGCCCCGCGCATCTCCTCCAGCGTGATGTCTTCGTTGTGCTGCACCGAGATGACGATGGTGTGGATGCGCACGGGGATGACGGCACCATTGTCCTGTGTGTACTGCACTGTCACCTGTCCGCCAGAAGGGTGGGGTGACACTGTGAGGCTGAGCATGAGCGGCAGGCACATTGTTTCCAGTCAGTGGGCAGGTCTCCCAGGAACCAGCTGGGGTCCTGTCCTCAAGGGGCCTTTGG
Organism: Carlito syrichta; assembly: GCF_000164805.1. Lineage (NCBI taxonomy): Eukaryota > Metazoa > Chordata > Mammalia > Primates > Tarsiidae > Carlito > Carlito syrichta. The sequence goes on from NW_007232507.1 coordinate 375,214, forward strand.
AGAGTCAATCTGGCACATTCTTACATTGAAAAAATTGTCTGGAGCTGTGGGCGTGGGACCACAAGTAGCACTGCTTGGAGACTTGCGTTTCCTCCCAATTTGTGACCCACTAGGTCCCTTACCTTTTATCTCAGAGGCTTCTGGGTGCCAACAAATGTCCCCCTGGCCAAAGTCCTCTCTTGACCCTCCATGGCCTAGCGCCAAAGTATCTCTGCTTCTGCCAATGTTGCGTGGTCCAGATTCCTATGGCCATTGGCAGGAGCAGGGATACCTTAGCCTTGGGCTGTGGAGGGTCAAGAGAAGCCTTTGGCCAGGGGGGATGTTTGCTGGCATCCAGACCCTCTGAGATAAGAGGAGAGGCACCTAGTGGCAGCCCCAGTACCCTCCATGGAGGAGCTCTGGAACTGTATGGGGTTGACAGACTTGTTGCTGTAGGACAGGTGAGAGAGTCTCTAGCCAGGGTGGATGAGATAGAGGGAGCAGCAAGTTCTACACTGCCGGCCTCTGGGTGTGTTGCTAAAAGAAAGGCCGAGCAGCATGCACCTGGAGAGAAGGAGCCTGCCCACAATGCTCCAGCAGATCAGGCCACAGACACAAATCTAACATTCACCTCTACCTCCTGGGCCGGTTCTGTGCACTATTGGTATCGAAGATATCACAGTGAGGGAAGCATCATTATCCTCACTTTACAAATGAGAAATCTAAAGCTGTGAAACAGCCTGTCTGAAGTTACGCGGTCAGTTTGTGAAATGCCAAGGAGCCAAACCACTTTTTGCCTGACTCCAAAGCTTGTGTCTCTCCCACTGCAACACAGACAACATATTTCTCCACAGACTTTATCTTTTACTGACACATCAGTGAGCACAGAAGCCCAGAGTCACAGGCTGATCCATGCTGGCAACAAAGGAAAGCAGCCTGGGCATCCTGCATTTGCAGAGTGAGAGGGAAAGAGGTGGTGTGGATGGCATATAAGGCAGGGGAAAGAAGCTAGCATCAAATGAACATGCATTGTGCACTAGAAACCATGCTAAAGATAAGAAGTCGTTATTGCCCCCATTTTACAGATAAAAAAAGCTGAGGTTCTAGAATGTAAATACCTTGGTCAAGATCGCATAGCTAGAAGAGCTGGGATCTGGAGCTGCACAGCCTGGGAGACAGGGCTCTGCCCAAGGGAAATTCATGCCACTCAAGACCCTGTGCTGGCCACAGACCCAGTGCTGCCTGAGACAGTGTAGACCCACAAGAGCAGGGCCCTGATGGTTTTAAGGACATGTGGTGCCTGCAGGGGTTCAGCTCTGCCAGATGGTCCTGGTAGGGACACCGGCTGGTGGGCACAGGACCACTCCTTACCCCAGGGCCTGGGCAGAATCAAGGGGCAGGAAATAGGGGGAAGCTGGGACTGTTTCTTCAGCAAGGTCTCTGCCTGCCCAAGGCCCTTCAAATATCCATCAAATTCTATATCAAACTCCTACTCTGTGTCCTGTCTGGTCTAAAGAACACTAAGCTAGAGGTCAGGAGAAACAAGAGAAAGAGTCCTGGCCATGTGATGCCTGACCCTAATGGGATGGGCAGATGCACACAGACATTGTGGATTGGGAGCAGCCCTTAAGCACTGGGCTGTGTACACATGGGGGTCCCATGAGAGGCAGCTGGATTCGAGGGGCGGTCCTCATGAGGAGAGTCGCTGTGGCAGTCCTGCTACATGAAGCCTCAGAGGAAGGCTCATGACCTGGGGAGCTGCTCAGGCCTGTCTTCACTGCTCCCTAGAGGCCTCCACCCCCACCCAGCAAACTCCATGCAGCAATCTCACAGAACCGCAGGACCGGGTGGCAGAGCAAGAGGCTCTGCTCACCTCTCTTATCTCACCGTGTCAGCAAGATGTGGGGAAAAACACACCATGGAAAGCACAACTCTGACCAGGTACAAAAATAGCCACCCACACTGCCACCCCAGTTCTCAATATCAGCAGTGAGGATTTGTTCAGGTGGAAACACTCATCCTGTTCACAGTCAGCACTCCGGTTAGACGATACAAATCCTTCACAAAGAGGGTACAGAGAAGAAGAACTGGCCAGTTAAACTGAGGAAGCACACTGGCGCGAGCTTGGCTGCTGGAAGGGCAGAGGGACCCTCGAAGAGCTCAGCAAACCCGTATTTTCTGCAGCTGGACAGGGGAGGGAGGCCGACTTTGGTACTAGTATTTTTAAGAGATTCCTTGAAGGAAGGGAAGGCCTACAAGTGGCCATTCTCTCCTCCCTCCCTCTCTGTCTCCTAGACTTGGAGACCTTCCGTTTCATATCTAAGCAAAGGAGGCTCTCCTATTTCAGCCAGTCCAATAAGTGTTTTTTTCTGTTCCTCGCTCTCACACAAGGAAAAGGAAAACTCAGTCAGCTCCACTGACTTCTTCCCATCCCTGTTCTAGGATTTCCTTTTCTGTGAATCTCCACCCCATTTCTCCATCACAGCACTGTTCCAGCACAGGACAGGTCAGAGCATGCTGACAGTGTGTGCCCCTTTCTTTTGATGCCATCACAATCTAGATATTTAGCTCCTTTGCCTCACAACCTCCAAGAAGACCAAGGAATGCTGATGGTTCCACCTCCCATCTTGGGGGTCACATGCACGATACCGGAAGTCCCAAGGAAGAGGTCCCTTTGGGCATAAGTACCTTCCCCTGTCCTAGGTACAGACAATATCCAACCTCTACGCCATGCATGGCCTGGCGCTTGGGCAAGAAGGTACCTATTTCCACACAACTGGAGTTGTTACACAGAGCAACATGCACCATGCTGAGCTGTGAAACCATGTGTGCCAAATTTCAAGTGCAGAAGTAAGAGAAAGTGCTGTCTAGGGGTGGCCGGGAAGGCATCCAGGAGGAGGTGAGGACTTTGCTGGCCACTCACAGACAGGTGAGGACTGGAGAAGCCCAAATAAGGTGAAGGGGGAGACATAGATGGGAAGCACTAAGAAACAAGGAGGGCATGAATGAAATGATATAGGTTGAGCAAAGATTGAAGAGGGGGAGAGGGGAGTGGCTAGAGGCAGGTACAGTTGGAATATCATAAAAGGCTTTGAATGCCAGAATAGCATTTACCCCATTCCCCTGGAAGAAGCTAAGAGCTGTAGAAAATACTGAATAGATATTAAGAAATTAAGAGTGAAGCCTGAGGAAGAACTGTTGGGAGGTTGGGGCATGAATCCTGGCCTGGCTGGGAGGATGGCAACCCTGGAGAAAGTTGGGCTTGAGCATGGGGGGTGCTTCATAGGGCAAATTTGGGGGACGAGTAGGGTGAGAGAGATGGTGCTGAGCAGGCCTGGGGAAAGGCGGCACCCCAGTCCCTCTCTCGGCTGGGCAGGAGGTGACAGGGTGCAACACATAGCAGGCTCTCAGGGCACATCTGTTTCAGGTGAATGAGAAATGCAGCTAGTGACCGAGAGGGACCCACAAGTGGGAGATTTGGGAGTTGTATGTGAAGGTGACAGTGGGGTCCACAAGCATGGATGGAGGGAGAGTGTGCAGGAAGAAGTGCCAATAACTTGGGAGTCATATGCTGAAGTGTAGAAGAGGAGCTGGGCGTGAAGCCGCAAGGAGAGGGGCCATTGGGGTCATCACGGTTAAACAGAAAGGGGACATGGGAGAGAAAACCAACAGGAGGCCTTCACCTGTGCTAACACTTGCATCACACTGGCCTTCCAATACAGACTTCAGGTTGGATTTCAACACTGCAGGGAGCAGAGAGGTCAGGGCCCCATGGGATTGGCGCTAGAGACAGCAAAGGTAAAGCCTATTCATGGGAAACAAAGGTAAGAAAAAGGGCCACCATGAGTCCCAGACAGCAAAGACAGCCTGTTCAAGAGGTAGAAACCTGGGAAGGTAGACGACAGTGACCAAAAATGTCTGAAGTCAATTAAGAAGTAGATTTGTGGGAGGATTTGGGAAATCATTCGAGTCAAGTTTTGCTAACAAGATACAAAACACAATCAAGAACAGTTCTTTCAACTATTCTGTATTTAAAAATTTTTTTATAATAAAAAGGGGAGTGCATCTAGAGCTGAAGACTTTTCAAATAATAGTTCTTCCCAAAATGGACAATTCTTTGAGTGCCCAGATGGAAAATTTTTATCTTAAAAATGACAGAATCAAGAGGATTGGGGGGTGCTTAACGTTTCTGTCTAGAGCTCTCCAGAAGGCAATTCAGCAGCTTACCTGAGTCTTAGAGTCCGGCCTCAGCCAGGGCAGGACGCCAGAGCGCCTCAGATCCGCCATGCGGGCATTGAGCTTGTGAGCGAGAATGATGGTGAGGGGCATGCACTCTTCCGTCTCATCGGTGGCATAGCCAAACATCAAGCCCTTTAGGGGGAGACAGCAGGTTGGTGACACCACTTTAGGCCAACAGGACAATGGCATACTCAAAATCTAAGAGTTCCCTGGTACTTCAACATTTACTAGGTGCCGCATAGATGGAACTTTCCACTGGGCACTTGTGGGAGTGGGAAGGACATAGTCTCTGACCCCCAATGCTCGAGGAGGGAGAGACAAGCCAAAATCAGACCCTAGCGACCATAGCCATCCACAGCATGGCCATGCCCTGAAGGCGCTGTCGTGAAGTAAGGGGTGGCCAGCTGACTCTTGGCAATCTTGCTAGGATGGGGGGTCCACCCCATAGTGCTAAACCTATGACCCACAAGCTTCCCCAGTTAGCTCCTCAACACAGGTCTGAGACAGCCCACGCTGGAGTGAGGTCCCCACACAGATCCCATGCACAATCCTGAGTTACCTGATCTCCTGCTCCAACGTCCTCCTCATTTCTGTCTAGATGGACACACTGGGCGATATCTGGGGACTGCTGCTCCAAAGCCACCAGCACGTTGCAGGTCTTGAAGTCGAAGCCTAAGTGGAGTGGGGACACATGTCAGGAAGAGGGAGCTGTGAGCCTCCCAGTGAACTGCTCCATTTCTGACAAGGCATTTGGTGTTGGGGTGGGGAGTTTCTAACTTGTGGGAGTCTGTCTAGGCCCACAGCTAGAGCCCAGGATTGGGGAAGCCATGTATCCTTTCTACACTATCATGTGGAACTCTCTGGTCAACCAAAATTCCCCATGGTACATTTTACTGTACTCAACTAGACCTTGGCTAAAAACAAATCCTTCACCCTTCACAGAACTGCAACATAAGAACAGGGTGACACCAAGTCTGCTCTGGCTGAAGAGTAGGTGGCTGACTTGCAGCCCTGCCCCTTAGGCTCTCCCAGAGGTGACTCTCAGGACCCCATTTGAAAATCACCACACTGAGTGAAAATCAAGGGCCATTCCAACGGTGCCCTTCAGAAGTCCAACTGTATGCCTAGGCCAAATATTCAACACATGGAACAAATACAGTGTACATAAACTATCCAGAGAGACTCCTAGCACCAGGGAATTCTGATCTCAGTATGTGCAGAGGGTCTGGAGGAAATGGAAAAGCCATACTTCTGGGGCCAAGCCATCCCTCCATCTGTTCCTGTCTGCAAAGCTGAGGCACAGAGGTGGCACGTGGCCAAGGTAGGATCCCTCAAGGAAGCCACTGGGCAGAGAGCACGCTCTCCTTCTTGTCATCCTTCACGGCAATGCTGGTCTCGGCTGCAAGGACCGTGAGGATGAGGAGCTAAACACACAGATGCCCCCACCACAGGTCAAGGGTAGTGGCAAACTCACCACCCTCTTCCCTGAAACCCCACAGTCATGCTCTTTCCAGTTTATTCTCCTAACCACACTGCCAGGGTGGGCTTACTGAGAAAATACACACAGGTCCAATCCATTGTTTATGCTCAAGCTTTTTTACTGCCAAAGAATGAAACCAAAGCGCCTCCGTTTGACCCAGCCCTTGTTCCCTGAACTCCTTCAGGGAACATGAACTCGGGTTTAGCCTTAAGCACGACACACTTTTCCACCTCTGCTAGGTCTCCAGGCCTAGACTGCTCTTCCTCTGACTCCCCATCCCCACATGCCCAAACCCACCATTAGCTCTCAGTACATGTCCCGGGACCCTCCCACAGTCACTATACACTATGCCATGGACTCACCCCTGGGCACCTCGCATTGCATCATTTGAAGCCAGGCAGTCCCTCTGCCCTGGGAACATCAGGTCACTTTTGCCCTTTGTACCCCTGTTCCCCAGAGAATGTTTTTGAGTGCGCAAATCATTAAACAGTTTTTAGAGAGATGCCAAAGGGCTCTCCTGTTCTGTATTAAACATTTTACATTTTACCTAATTGCTTTCTGTATAAATGATGAATCTTCCCAGGGTTCAAATCAAGCAGGGACTCTAGGTGACTTAAAAAACAGAACTCAGGAGACCAAGGGGAAGGGTGCGGGACTTGGAAAGGACAATGAACCCAGTGACTCTGCAGCCAAGAGTAGTAAGGAGCGGTTGCCTGAAGCCTTGCTCAGGCCGTCCCCACATGCAACCGCCCATCTGACGCAGGGAAACTGACAAGCTTGGGCCCAGAGAAACCCAGTCAGCTGAGCCCAGCTCAGCCAGGGCTGGGCTCTAGGTCACTTCCCTTTTTTAGTAAACATTACCTCCTGGAAAACTTGCCTGCTACCTAAGGCAGAACAAGGTTTGATTTTGAATAAGGCTAAATGTACTCAAGCCAATTGGCTTTTCCTAGTAGAGAAGGGGAAGGCTCTGTGTGGTCACATGTCAGGAAACTGCCACTTTAGGATGACATGTTTCCTCCGTGAACACCCTCATGTCCTAACTGGGAGAATTCATTGACTCTCACTACTTCCCTTCCTGGTGATTCTTGATACACCCTTAAAAAACTGTCGTGCATTCTAATGACTGCTTGGAAGTGGTTTGGGCTAAGTCAGACTGTGGCTGAATTGAGCCTGTGCGTGTGTATGTGTGTGTGTGTGTGTGTGTGTGTGTGTGTGTGTGTGTGTGTGTTTACCATCATGCTGTGAGTGGGCTCTCTCACTTTTAAAGGTGGGATTCAGGCATCTTTGCCTACCCTGACCCTAATACTTGATTACAGGTGTAAGTCTAGGAAGGTTGGTCTGGAAGTAAATCTTTTGCCACTGTGTGAGGTCATTGCCTCTCTAATAGTGATTTCAGGGAGAGCGCCAACAGAAACTCAAAATAATTTTTTCTTTAAAAACTGAATGCCTGAGCCGGGCTCGGTGGCTCAACCTGTAATCCTGTGCCTTGGGAGACTGAAGTGAGTGGATTGCCTGGGCCCGCAGGTTTGAGACCCGCCAGGGCAACTTGGTGAGACCTCATCTCTACAATAAATCAAAAATCAGCTGGGCGTGGTAGCACGCGCCTGTAATTCCGGCTACTCAGAAGGCTGAGGCGGAAGGATCGCTGGATCCTAGCAGGTCAAGGCTGTGGTGGCCGGGAACGGCCACTGCACTCCAGTCTGGGTGACAGAGTGAGACTCCAACTCAAAAAAACCAAAACAGAAACAAAAAAACTGAATGCCTGAATACCTAATGCCCCAGACCAACATGGAACATTTAAGAATTGGGACCACAGTCCTACCCAGGAAGCCAGTGTGGATAAAGGGCTCCTGGAGCTCTCATGGAATGTTACTGCCCACAAGCCTCAGCACCTGGTCCTCACTCTGTGTCCTTCAATGCCCTCCAGGATATACTGCTTCCTGGCCTGCCTAGTCTTAGACGTTGGAATCTGCTTTGAGACCCTCATTTCATTTTAGCTTCCTGCCCCATTCCTGTAGAGGTGCTTCTCCATTCTTTGCTGGCCCCACACTGCATGGCACCGGTGCTAACCTGGGCCAAAATATCTCCTTCATTGCTACCAGCACCAGTTCTAGTCTGAATCATCTTTTTCTATGTCTATAACAGGAAGCAGTATAGTTTAGTGGAAAGCACAAGAGTCCCAAACCTGACAGCCACTTACTAATTGTGTTGCCTTACACAAATTTTTACCTCTCTAGGCTTTGATTTCCTTATCTGCGTAAGAAGGATACTAGAGTTTTTGAAATGATTAAGAGTGGCAGTACATACAAAGAGACTAACACCTGTGCCTGGCAGGGAACATGACCCCAACAGAGGGCAGCTCCCTTTATTTGGTTCTTCTTTCTCTTCTGAAGCCTTGCCAACACCAAGACGGTGGAACCTTAAGCAAGCCCAACAGATGGGCAGGTGCTGGGTCCACTGGGCACAGTGTCCTGCTTGCCATACTTTTGCCAGAGTCTTTGACTCCTGAAACTTATAAGATGGGTCTGAGAATGATTTTTCTCCTGGTAGTTCTAGCCCTGGCAGTACAGCTGAAAGCCTCAGGTTTGGCTCAGTATTGGAGGGGCTCTCTCAACAGAGATGAACATATATTTTGGATCTGGAGGCCTGCCCTCACCCTTGGCAGAGTCATCGTAGCCGATGTGCTTGATGGTGTCCCTCACCACCCGCTGGTAGTCCACCATAGCAACTGATGTGATCTCCCCACAGAGCAGCACCATGCCTGTCTTACACACCGTCTCTGAAAGGGAAGGAGGGAAAGTTAGCAGCCAAACACCAGCAAAGGGAAGCTCACATATCTAGACCTCTCATAGTGCAGAAGAAATTCCACACAAGAAAAGGACTCCAGAAAGAAAATTAGAATGCCAATAAAAAGAGTAAATGCCAGCACCAAGCATCTTCAAATGCTGCCTTGGAAAGAATCAGTCACATTTGAGTTGTATACAGAATGCTTACCACTGGTGTGATCCTGGATATTTAACCTAAGTCTCTGTTTTCTCAACTATTCAGTGAAGATAATAATAAGACTGCTGTGTGGATTAAAATGAGACAACGATTGTATGTAGCTGTTGATAAATAATGTAGTCAATACATGTGACACCCTCCCTACTCCCGCCAGCTCCACTGCAGGCTTTCTGGAGTGAGATCCTGACCAAAGGATCAAGATAGGCCAACCTTCTCTCTTATATTCACAAAGATGTCAGGGGGAAGTCTACCCTCAGAGGGGCATCGGTCCCTGCAGCATTTGATACGGGGGCTAGGACGCTACCAGAGTGGGAATGTTGGATACGTGCAGCAGACAGGACATGGCACTGACAGGAAGGAGAACGAGACTCTGATCTCTGAGTTGGGGCACCCTGCCCTGAAGCCTTGGCCAGGCGCTGATGCAGCGGGCCCTGTGATCCCATAAAGTGAGTGGGTTGAACCTGATCACCCTGGAGGCTCTCCGGGCTCTGGAGTCCCTGACTCTGCAGCTGTGCCAAGAGCTTTAATCCAGGCACAGGTTTTTCTGTCAGATAACTTATCCCACCAATAAAAGCGATGATCTTCAGCCTGCAAGAGTCTCCAGGAAACAATGAATAATGCAGATGTGAACAAGGGCTCCAATGCCATATTTTAACATTAATGTCCCTTAGGAAAGGTACTGGTTTATTTTAAAACAATTGATGAAGACGTTGCCCTCCAGTTGCTGTTAAATGGGAGGTACAAATTATTTTAAAACCTGAAGCATTCCATAAACTAGGGAAGAAAACAAGGGGAGGAGCCAAAACACCATGCAGTTATCAAATGTGCATATGATGAGGTGCAGCTTATCACCCTCAAGTGGGGCAGCTACCCTTGTTTCAAGCTCTTTCACCTTGTATGGAAGATTCATCTAAGAACTCTGAAAGGCCTCCTTACTCCCAGTGAGATCAAGCATCAGGAAGGCCACGTGCTGATCCAACCTTCTACTATTTACAGCTACGAAGATATTTAATGCCAAATTCTCATAAAAAATAATTACCAATTTTTTTTACTGTGCCACTTCACTTAAAATGTAGAAATATAATAAACATAAGCCCTCACCCTATTCTTTATACCATAGTTGTTGCATATAATAATTACCAATTTGTTTCATGATTAGAAATGTCTTTCCTCCCTGTCACTACACAGGGGGGTCACATAATGAAGAAACTTTCTGTAGACCAGAGGACATAGACTTTGGACCTGAGGAGCATGGCTCTATGATCTTATGCCCACCAGTAATTTCTCAGTCCGGCCCACTTAAGTCTCCAGTAGGAAGGGATCAAGTGTTCCTTACCGCAGGCCACCTTGGCATTGGGGTCTTGCTTGAGATGGGCATCCAGCACTGCGTCACTTATCTGGTCACAGATCTTATCTGGACAAGAACAAGTGCGGGTGAGAATCACAAAAATATTAGGTATAACAAACTGAAGTATTAAAATAGATATTTTGCCAGTTTACATATCAAATCTATCTATCAAAGGGAAGACACTTTTTTAAAGTATAGGAAATATTTTGAAATTTTTATTTCTTCCTATACCTGCCTAATTTGGGTTGACATGTATTATGTAAATTCATAGAATTCCCTAAAAAAAAAGAAAGAAAAGAAACCCATTTCAAAATTAGCTCTTCTAAGAGTCTAAAGCTATTCACATACACATTCTTCTAAGTAAAAACTCTCCCATTCCTCATCACATGCCCTTTAAGTCTAACAGCTAGAAAAGTCTTGGAAGTGAAGTTAAAATAGTTTTAAAAAACATCAGTAAGATTAGGTGACAAGATGATCTTAGATATGGGGTGGGGGTGGGGGGAAGAAACTTCAGTGGTCCCTTCTGTTCTTGTGGGCCTTTTAAAATAGTTGGGAACAGAAGGAGCCTTGGGACCGACTTGGATGTGATCTCACTTGCCCTGTAACTGATAGGGTGGCTTGTCCCCACAGTGACAGTATTGGAATACCACCCAGGCCTAAATGAACACTCTGGTCCTTGGCTGATGCGTGGAAGGAAAAAATGTGTCAAAGAGAAGCAAGATGACTGCATATCTATTACTTTGTGTCACTGTCGCTGTAGAAAAGCAAAATTAAGAATAACTGCAGTTAAAAAAAGATTAAGTGACAAGATGTAAAATCAGACGGGACAAATAGCTGCATTACACTGCAGGTTCCACAAGATGCAATACACCAAATATAAAACACCACACCTGGTACAGGCCTCCCTGCATAAAGCTCCACAAGAGAACCCTGACACAACACTGCTGTTTTGAGAGCACTTCTGTAAGCAGCTCTTAGATACTCCCCTACAGTCACTCAGACTCTTGAAGGCCAGATTTCCTAGTGGGGGGGATTCACCTCTTCAATCACGGTGCGACTGACAAGGGCTCAACACAAGCCGGGATTTGATCTTATTCTTTTACTATTTGTCTTAAAGACTCTACATGGTCTGGAATATAGACTACTAAATGACACTGTGAAAAAATCCACTCTTGCTTTGGAGTTATAAGAACTGTTAACACTCACAAATTAAGAAGGAAAAGTGACCTCTATTTATACATATTACATCTCAATTAGTGTTCAAATACCCACAGTCTGTTCTTAATAGAGAATTTTTTTTTCAGTTGGAGTTTCATTCTGTCACCCAGGCTGGAGTGCAGTGGCATGACCACAGCTCATTGTAGCCTCAACCTCCTGGACTCAGGTGATCCTCCTGCCTCAGCCTCCTGAGTAGCTGGGAATACAGGCACATGCCACCATGCCCAGATAATTTTTTAAAATTTGATTTTACATAGATATGAGGTCTCACTATGCTGCCCAGGGTGGTCTTGAACTTCTGGTCTCAAACAATCTTCCTACCTTAGCCTGCCAAAGTGCTGGGATTACAGATGTGAGTCACTGTGCCCAGTGGGAAATATGTTTTTTAAGTTAAGAATTCAGATCTAGAATTAACCAGTTCAACACTCAAAAGCAGATATTAGGTTTTGCAATTAAAGATAATAGTTAACTCTCTAACCTCTCCTTCAGAAACTACTGCTGAACATATGCTTGAATTTTTCTGTTTATCCTCCTGCTAGTGGCAGACCCTGGTGGTAAATCTGGTTTTGACTGATCCCATAGCCTCTGCACACCCTTACCAATGAAGGTCCTGCTGCTAAAATATCCTATATCAAATATATGCTGGCCCTTTACACCTATCCATCAGGATTCCTTGAAGCTTATTCACATGCTGATCATGAATGCCTCTGCTTGTTTAAAGACACAGCTCATATGCTCCCACTCTGCCTAAGAAAATGCAACAGCGATTAGTGTAAAGCTAGGGCATCGAGATAGAACTAGAGACTAAGACAAAGCCTGAGGAAGTTCTTTCTGAACTAGTTTTCTAGGCTTTTAAAATTTCTATCAATATCACCTTGTGGGCTTGAGACGGCCAAGAGTTGGTTTTCTTGGAAGTTGAAAAAGAAACATTAATTTTTTCGTTCGTAGAGAGGAATTCAGCGATGGAATGACAAGCAGAAAGTCACCAAAGCTTAGAGGAAACTAACTTAACCCGGACAGTTATTTATAGTGGTAAGTAAAGGGGGAATCAGACAAATTAATGGACTGTCATTAAGCAGACAAAACAAACCATCAATTGATTCCCTAAATTTTTCATTCTCTGTCCTCTGATCACATTTGCTATTGTATATAATGGGCCACTCTTGATACTACTGGCCACTGTGTGCCAAAGAACCGCTTCCTGTAGGTGGAATCAATCTTTCTCCTAAACTATACCTGACCTTCATAAGCCGGGAAGCTGACCAGAATATGCCAGATGTCAGCAATGTATCTGAGATAACAAACACAGTAAGCCTAGAAAGTTTATCTAGAAAGTTATGCAGAATGAAAGCCTATTTACATGAATTAAGTCACATATAAAACTTAATTTTGTTCAAACTTTTTCAATAGCTGTATTACTGACATTTTGGGCCAGATAGGTCTTTGTTGTGGGGCTGTCCTGTACACTGTAGGATGTTTAGCAGTACCTGGTCTCTACCTAAAAGATGCCAGTAGTACCTCTTCCCTGGTCCCCTTGATGGTGACAATCAAAAATGTATCTATACATTACAAAATGCTCTTTGGGGAAGTGGGGCAAAATAGCCCCCGGTTGAAGACCACTGGCTAAAGCATGCAGAAGGAGTAGTACACAGAAATGTCCAAAGTCAAGTTACAAGGTAGGAAAGTTAAACACCTTTGAAAAAGAACCAGGCATGGTGGCTCACACCTGTGATCCCAGCACTTTGGGAGGCTGAAGCGGGAGGACTGCTTGATCTCAGGAATTTGAGGCCAGTCTGGGCAACATAGCAAGACCTTATCTCTATTAAAAAAAAGGCAGAAAAGTCCAGGCTCGGTGGCTCAGCCTGTAATCCCAGCGCTTTGGGAGGCTGAGGTAAGTGATTGCCTGAGCCCGCGGGTTCGAGACCCATCTGGGCAACTTGGTGAGACCTCATCTCTACAATAAATCACAAATTAGCTGGGTGTGGTAGCCTGCACCTGTAGTTCCAGCTACTCAGAAGGCTGAGGCGGAAGGATTGCTGGAGTCCAGCAGGTCGAGGCTG
>NW_007232507.1:389516-413518 GCF_000164805.1 Carlito syrichta
CCGCAGGCTCAGGCAATCCACTCACCTCAGCCTCCCAAAGAGTGGGATTATAGGCTGAGCTACCGAGCCCGGCCTGATGATACATTTTCTATGTGCCTTGTGCTTAGCCAGCCAGTTGCTGCTCTCTGTCACAGCCCCACCGTGCAGGCATGCTGGTGGTGGGCAGCACCATGGACCCTTGGCTTCATGATGAGTAGTCACTGTTTTTAACAAAACTACGTATGTACTGTGTCTCCAGAGATCTTTACAGTAGCTCACACACATTGTTCCTAAGACCTCTAGTAAAAGTGAGTCCCTCAGTACAAAGTTACAGTTAGATAGGAAGCATAAGTTCTAGCACAGCTGGCTGACAAAAGAGCTAGAAGGAAGGATTGTGAATGTTCTCACTACAAAGAAATGATAAATGTCTGAGGTGATAGATATGCTAATTACCCTAATTTGATCATTGCGCGTTGTATACATGTATCAAAACACACTGTACCCCATAAATCTGTACAATTATTATTTGTCAATTAAAAAAAATTTTTTTTTAGAAATCAGGATTTATTGAGAGGACAGAAAAGCTTCCACAGTGGTGGGGTGGAGGGGACCCGAAGGGGTTGCCCTAATTTTTTTTTTAGGTGATCCCCTTGGTATAGGCTGGGAAGGATGAATTTTCCAGTCAGTGCAGGACAACATACTTACCTGGGTGTCCCTCTCCAACAGACTCTGACGTGAACATGAAGGCTCCCTCTTCAGTTAGAGAATGGTCACACAAACCATCCACGGGTCCATTCATCTTCTCACACTTCTCCACGCAAGCTTCTTCCAGGTAACAGTTTTAATGCTGTTATTTTGCTTGAGTTTATTTTTTTCTTTTTTTCAAACCCAACAGTCTTGTCTTTGGTGGAGCCACGGGGATCTCTTCTGCCTAACTGTCTGTGAGCACGTGAGAGTAAGTTAAGGATGGGTGAGGAGAGAGGGAGTGGACGGAACACAGATGTGTCACTCCCACCAGCTGGTCACAGCTTGATCCTGAGTGACTCCTATATATGGAAAAGTGAAAGTGCCTGAATAATCATGTGAGAAAATTGGAGGAGTCCATTTCCTGGGAGGGGAGTCTTCTTACCTTGAGGAATTTCAATTCTTAGCTCTTATTTCCCGAGCCCTAAGCACCTGATCAGTGAAAGGTAAAGAAAGTTGTATAGGTTCTGTGGCACTGAAGCTCCGTTGGGACTCTCCTTCAGCTCTCAGCTAATCTCCGTATCGCTCTGGGGTTAACAACCCACTTTGGAAAGGGGAGGGGAGTCCATGAATACTCAGAGATACAAACAGGTAGCAAGAAACTCTTTCCCAGAGATATAGTTTAGGCTAAGATTGCAACACAGTGTGGCTTTGCTGTTGGGTGCCTCCTCCTCTCCCACATCTTATATGGATTGGATCCTTCCCCCTTCTACCTTTGCAGGGCAAAACAGGAGCACACACCTGCATTCTGAGCCAGGTGTGATGTTATACAACACATTCATTTTAGAGGAAAAGCTTTTGAATCCACCTGTTTCTGCTAACAGAAATCACCTAAACTGTCAACTTCTCTAAGAGACTGGCAGGCATTTTAACAAGCCAGATGTTTAAAAACTATCTGGGCAGGATACAGAGAACAATAGTTTTTTTTGGGAAAAAGACTTTTGAAAGACAGATTTATTCACTACAGGGAAATTATTGTAGTCCAGTTTCCCAAAATTTCCAGATGATAAACTGAACATCTTACATATTCAGTTCTGTATACTTGGTAAACATCCTGTTCACTTAACTCTTGCATTATTTTTGTTTGGAGCAGAAAAAGTAGCAAATAGGATGATATCCTTAACTAGTCTGTGTACTAAACAGGAACATCTTTCACTTCATTCTCTCTCACTCAAAAATCCAGCTGCATCCTCAGACCCACACAGAACAGATAATTGAGACCACAGGGAGTGAGGATGGGTGAAGAAACCAGTGTCCATTAGAATGCAGTAAAAAGTAATCAACCAAAAACTCATGCACCCAACGTTAGACTGTGGGAAACCCAAGCTAGGAGGCAGCAGCTCCAACTAACAACTCTGGTGACCAAACCCTCCTCTGTGCTTATTATATAAGCATTAATTTTTTTCCCTGATACAACTTCTGGTGCTTCAGATCTTGCGTTTTGCTAATTGGTCAATAGTAGTGGCATCATCCCTCTAAGGAATTAAAAGCATATTGGGGTGACCACTTCCGGAATAAAATAAGATATTTTACATACACATATTTAATCAGAGGCAATTGCCAAGAAGTGAGTTGAAGCATGTAGGCACAAGATTGCTGGAAATTCCAAGAGTGGTGGACAAATAAGAAATCAAATAGAGACTTTAGACAACATACTTTTGTCATTTCCAGCACACAGGACTCCTCTGTTTGCACTTTAAAATATTTCAACATTGCTGTCCCTTTGTCAGTTTCTTCTGAGCACATGAGTTTTAAACCTCGAGGTTTAAAACCTAGAGCTAATGTTTAATTTGAACTGTAGACCTAGGTTACTCTAGCAGACAGAACTGTATGATAGCCTTTATGTTCTAAATTTGCTTTAAGAGCAAGATAATGTTTAAGTCAAGTACTCATCAAGGTTCCTGGAGCTAGCAAGAGGACAGAAAACAAAGCAACAGCTTCCCGCTGAATTTCAAAATGAGTGAAAGCATCATGGAGTGGAGGGGCACTGGGGTGGGGGATGTCTTGTACAGAAAAGTGGCAGGAGGCTTCTGCAGCCTAGACACCCATTCAGAGTGAGGAAAGAATCTGGAAGACATGTAGTTTGGATTTCATATAACATTCCTACTAAATACTAGGACCATACATATTCTTTCAGCAAATAAATGCTAAGAAGAAGCATACACTGGTGTGACCATGTGTTCTTTGGGCTATGGCTGTCACCACGTTTCGTGGCTTTGGCCCCCTCCCCCACCACGGGGAGGTGACTCTTCTCTCTTTTTCTTTCTCTCTCTAATTTACTTTTAAATAAACTTTTCTTTCTTAAAAAAAAAAAAGAAGCATACAGAGCACAGTGTAATGCTAAACACTGACCTAGCCAGAAGATTTCACTTTTGTTATAAATTTTATCCATTAGATAAAAGAAATAGCAATTCAACTGAGAGAAGAGTAGCTTCCATCTGTCCCCTTCAGAGAGAATTGGCAGATCTTGGCAAAGACATAATGACTTTGAGAACCAAACGCACAAGGACTTTGTAGCCCTAATTTGCCACCAAACACACAAACTGATTCCTCCCTTATGCACAGACTGTCCTGGTCTCTCTTACGCATGAATTGTTCCAGCGCTCCCTCCTCCACTACCCCACTGATTACCTAAGTCCAATGTGTCAAAGGCCCATAGTTGATCTCACTTCCAAGCGGCAACCTTCAACTCTGAAGCTTCACTGTTAAGCCTCTGAGGAAACTTGCCTTTGAAAACAAATTTCACTTTCAGTTAGATTTACACCTGATGAATCTCTGAATATAAAATAATGGAAGACTGTTTCCAATACGCAGTGCATGTAAGTCCCACCAACCAGTTAAATGAAGGAGTGTTGAGGGTACCTGTTCCTAGGTGGCACCATGAGGCAGCAGGGCTAGTGAAGAGGTCCTGGCAAGATGGTGCCCTTCACTGGCAACTGCACTGCCATGCCTGATGGATGGATATGCCACAGAGAGAAGGGAATTTTTTTTTTTGAGTTGGAGTCTCATTCTGTCACCCAGGTTGGAGTGCAGTGGCACACTCATGGCCACCCCAGCATCAACCTGCTGGGCTCCGCGATCCTTCCGCCTCAGCCTTCCAAGTAGCAGTAACTACAGGCGTGTGCTACCACGTCTGGCTAATATTTTTAATTTATTGTAGAGACGAAGTCTCACCAAGTTGCCCAGGCTAGTCTTGAACCCTCAGACTCAGGCAATCCATCCGCCTCAGCCTCCCAAAATGCTGGGATTACAGGCTGAGCCACCCAGCCTGGCCGAGAAAGGAAATTTTGATGACCCAAAGTTCTAGAGGCAGAGGCGAAGTGTGTAAGTGCTGTTTAACTGCTAATGTTTCCAAACGTTGGCTATAAATGCCTCTGACTTAAATGGCATAATAACTGCATGGGACATTTTCAAGCAGATTTACTTATTTTGCCTCAATTTAATTAAAGCACAACCATTGCCCATTTGTGCCATCCTGGAACATGAACAATTTATTGGTGAGAGAAAGATGAAATTGATTTGGGTTTTACATATAAAAACTTTTAGGTACTTATAGCAATGTATGACTTTCGATGGGTTAAAGGTCCAAATAAACACTTGTTAGAGCTCTGGAAATGATATCTGAAAGTGTGGCACTTGGTGTGCTAACTTTGAACCGAAGGATATTGGAAAGGCCTCAGAAGCAAGGTCTCTCTGACCTTCTCCTACCCTCCTTTCTCCCTGAAGCAAGTCATAGAAACCAGAATTCCTCTTCTCCAAAGCGGGTCATAAATACTAGAACTCGTCTCCCCGCAAGCAAGCCATAAAATATAGACCCTTTCTCTTGAAGACCCTCATTCCAGAGAGGTCCTGCTTCATACCCAGAAAGAAGAAATCTACACAGAAAGCCCAAGAAGAATCTGAACAGACAGGCCTCTGCCGGGTCCCCCCACCTCCCTGCCCGCCAACCTCAGTCTGTTACCGTTAGATCATGCCATTAGATCATCACATTTCTACATACCTATCCACTCTTCATCAAATCTAAGCATAAAAGTAGACAGTTTGCTCTGGGTCTTTGGATTTTCATTTCTAAAGGCTCCCATGTCATGTAAGACTTTGACTTAATAAATTTGTTATGCTTTTCTCTTGGTAACCTGTCTTTTATAAGAAGAGCATCAGCTGTGACCCTTGTTATGGACAAGTAATGGTATTACACCTTTCCATCCCTACGCACCTCAAAGACAACAGCTATTCTGAAAAGAAACAAATGTGAAAAGACTTCATGGAAAAAGCAGGACCTTGAGCTGGGCCCCAAAGGAATTATGGAACTTAGAAAGGCAACAGGGAGACAGGGACGCTCTGGAATTAGATCTGGGGGCAGGTAACTAGGCAGGGAAGTAGATGTCTAAGAAGTCAGACCTCCAAGCAATAATTAGTCCTGCAGAGAAGCAATGAAATGGGAGTTTCAGTCTGACAGGAAAATGCAAACTAGATAGAAGCAGGAAGACTCCAAAATCAGAGAAAAGAGTTAAGACTCTTGCTTGGATTCAAAAACAACTCAGTGAAGAACAGACCCTGAGTTGTTCATAATATAAAACAAATCCAGCTATGCATTGTCATTTTTCAAAACTATATGGCTTTTCTTAGAAGAATCACCCCTCCCATCAATACACATTCTCCAACTTTCTTGCTTTTTTTTTCTTTTTTTTGAGTTGGATTCTCACTCTGTTACCCAGGATGCTAATGCCAGCCTGGGCAGCACATTGAGACCTCGTCTCTAGAAAAAAATTTAAAAACAGCGGGTATGGTGGTGCATGCCTGTCGTCCTAGCAACTCAGGAGGCTGAGGAGGATTACTTGAGCCCAGGAGTTCAAGGCTGCAGTGAGCTGTGGTTATGCCACTGCACTACAGCCTGGGTAACAGAGTGAGACCCTGACTCAAAACAATTATTTAAAATAACCAAATAGAAATGATGCATCAAAAATATAACAGAAGTGTAGATTTCAATAGAAGGGTTCACCAGCATATTCAGGCAAGCAAAAGAGAGAATCAACAAATATGAAGATAGGCCTATTGAGATTATTTCATCTGAGGAACAGAAATAGAAAAAAAAAAAGAAGAAAGGAAAAGAGCATAAGAGGCCTATAGGACAATACCAGTCATACCAATAAATGCATAATGGGATTCCAAGAGGGATAGGAAAGACAGAAAAGAACAGACAGGACACCTGGAGAAATAATGGCCAAAAGCTTCTCAAATTTGATGAAAGTCATAAATCTCCACATATGAGAATATCAACAAACTCCAAGCAGGATAAACTTTAAAGGATTCACACCAAGGCATGTTATAGTAAAATTGCTGAAAGCCAAAGAAAAGAGAGAATCTTGAAAGTCGCAAGAAAGAAGCATCTTATCACATATAAGGATAGTAACAGCCAAAGATAACAGAACAGTAACAAAGATATTAATAGCAGTTTTCTCTTCAGAAACTGTGTAGCTTAGAAGGCAGTGGGATAAGATATTTAAAGTCCTAGGGGAGGGGACTGTAATTAAGAATTCTATATCTGATGAAACTGTTCTTCAAAATTGAAGGAAAAATCAAAGCATTCCCAAATGAATAAAAAATGAAGGGAATCCATCAATATTAGACAAGGAATGTTAAAGAGAGGCCATCAGGATGAAAGGA
This sequence comes from Carlito syrichta, assembly GCF_000164805.1. NCBI lineage: Eukaryota > Metazoa > Chordata > Mammalia > Primates > Tarsiidae > Carlito > Carlito syrichta. The sequence continues at coordinate 395,904 of NW_007232507.1, forward strand.
CACTAGACAGTAACTCAAAGCCATAGAAAGAAAAGCAAAATCACAATATATACATGCATACATAAGTAAATTTAAAGATAGTATTGTTGCATTTTTCACTTATAATCCCTTTTTTCTTATTTTAGACAAATGCATCAAACAACAATTATAAATATATGTTAATGAGTACACAATATACAAGTTGTAAAATTTGGAACAATAACAAGATAAGGGGGGAAATGGAGCTCTAAAGGAACATCATCTTTGCATACTACTAACACTACATTAGTGTTAATTTGAACTTTATTATTATGAAGTTTCAGATGTTAATTGTAATTCCAAGGGTAACCACTAAGAAAAAAACTTTTAAATGTTCAGAAAAAGAAACAAGAAGGGAAGCAAAATGGCACAGTAGAAAAATTCAATCACAAAAAGGCAATAATGGAGAAACAAAAATAAAAAAACATATGACATAGTGAAAACATATAGCAGGGTGTCATGGTGCACACCTGTAATTCCAGTACTCTGGGAGGCTGAAGCAGGAGGATTGCTCGAGGCCGGGAGTTCGAGATCAGCCCAGGCAACATAATAAGACCCTGTCTCAACAGATTAACAGAGAACAAAGAGAGCAAATGTCTAAAGTCAGAAATGAAACTGGGGACATTACTATAGATCTTATAGAAATAAAAATAATTATTAAGACTATAAAAGAATATATTTTTAAAGAATAAGAAAAGCACAAGATGAAATGTTCAAATTCCTAGAAATACCTAAACTACCGAAACTGACTCAAGAAGAAACAGAAGATCTGAACAGAACTATAACTAAGGAAATTGAAACAGTAATCAAAATCTCACAACGAAGAAAGGCCTAGGACCAGATAGCTTTACTGGTGAATTCTACCAAACATTCAAGAGGAATTAACACCAATCCTTCTCAGATTTTTCAAAAAAAATAGAAGAGGAGAAGAGAACACTGCCTAATTCATTCTATGAGGCCAACATTACACTAATATTAAAGCCAGACAAAGACATCACAAGAAAAGATTATAGACCAATATCCCTATGAAAATAAAGAAATACTAGCAAACCAAATCCAGTAGCATATCTTAAAAATTATATATACATTATAATCAAATGGGATTTATCCTTGCAGTAATGCAAGGGTGGCTAAACATACAAAAATCAATATAATACACCACATTAATAGAATAAAAGAAAAAATCCATAATCATCTCAATTGATTCAGAAAAAACACTTGACAAAATTCAACATTCATGATAAAAAACATGCAACAAACTAAGAACAAAAGTGAATTTCCTCAACACAATGCAAGGAACTTGTGAAAAAATTACCACTTATATTATATTCAATGGTGAAAGACTGAAGAATTTCCCTCTAAGAACAGAGCAAGATAAGGATGTCTACTTTCATCATTTCCATTCAACATTATACTGAAAGTTCTAGCCAGAGCAATTAGAGAAGAAAAAGGAGTAAAGAGTACATAGAAGTAAAAGAAAAGGAGGAATAAAAGACATAAAAGGAAAGAGGCAAGTTAACCTATCTCTATTTGCAGATGATATGATCTTATATTTAGTAAGTCCCCTATATATGAATGAGTTCCATTCTGAGAACATATCTAAGACCAATGTGTTCATAAGTTCAGCAAAGTTAATCTATGTACCCAACTAACACAATTGGCACCAGCTACATCACTACTGCTTTTACACTTGCTTCCATACATTCTGGGCTTGAAATAAAGATACTGTACTACTGTACTCCATCTAGTAATATACAGAAAAGTACACAAAAGCACAACCACTTGTAGAGGATATATGCACATGACAATGCACACCAGACACATGAATTAACTTATGTGATTAGACATGCAAATGCACATTTGCATCTTTGAAAGTTTGCAACTTGAAGGTAGGGGACTTACTCTATAGAAAATTGTAAAGAATACAAACACACACATACACACACACACACTTATTAGAGCTAATAAACTAATCAGCCAAGTTGCAACATGCAAGATTGACACTCAAAAATAAGTTGTTTTTGAAAGAAAAATTTAAAAAACAATTCCATTTGTAATAGCATCAAAAATATTAAAATACTTTAAAATAAATTTAAGCCAGGAAGTTGACACACACTGAAAACTACAAAAAATTGCTAAATAGAATTGAACAAAAACTAGGCCAGGTGCAGTGGCTCCTGCCTGTAATCCCAGTACTTTGGGAGGCTGAAGCAAGAGAATTGCTTGCCAGGAGTTTGAGACCAGCCTGGGCAACATGGCAAGACCTTGCCTCCACAGTTAAAAAAAAAAATACCAACCATGGTGGCATGTACCTGTAGTCCCAGCTACTTGGAAAGTTGATGTGGAAGGATCGCCTGAGTCCAGCAGGTTGAGGATGCAGTAGCCATGATCATGTCATTGCACTCCAACCTGGGTGACAGAGTGAGACTCTGACTCAAAAAACAAAACAAATTTTTAACAAAAACTTAAATAAATGGAAGAATATTCTATGTTTATGAATTGGAAGACTTAAGGTGTCAATACTACCAAAACAATCTACAGATTCAATGCAATGTCTAGCAAAATCCTAGTAACCTCTTTTGTAGAAATGAGAGTTGACCCTGAAAGTCATATGAAATTGAAGGGGCCCCAAATAGCCAAAAGTAATCTTGAAAAAGAAAAACAAAGGTGGAGGACTCACACTTCCCAATTTCAAGACTTGCTACAAAGTTAGAGTAGTCAAAACAGTGTGGCACTGGCATAAGGATACATACACACACGCGCATACACACACACACACACACACACACACATACAAACAAACAAACATACCAATGGAATAGCATTGAAAATCTAAAAATTAAACTCATACATCTGTGGTTAATTGATTTTTTACAAGAATATTCATTAGGAAAAGAATAGTCTCTTCAACAGTGCTGAGACAATTGTATATCCAAATCAAATTGGAAATCTACCTCACACCATATACAAAAATTAGCTCAAAATAAATCAGAGACCTACATGTAATAGCTAAAACTACTAAACTCTTAGAAGAAAACAGGGGTAAATTCTATGACCTTGTATTTGTCAACGAATGATTAGGTATGATACCAAAATCACAAGGAAAAATAATAATAATAAATTAGAACATCAAAATTTAAAATTTTGTGCCTCACAGGATTTGACTGAGAAAGCGAAAAGACAAGCTAGGAAAGAAAATATTTGCAAGTCATATATCTGATAAGAACCTCATACCCAGAAAATATTAAAAAAAACTCTTATAACTCAACAACAAAAGGACACATACAGAGAGATACGAAAACAAAAGAATGGGTAAAAAGACTTAAACAGACATTTCTCCAAGGAAGATATACAAGCACATGAAAAGTTGCTCAACATCAATAGACATTAGGGAAATGCAAATCAAACAATAATGAGATATCACTTCACATCCACAAGGATGGCTATAATGGAAGAGGGAAGGAAGGGAGGGAGGAAGGAAAGAAAAGAAAGAGAGACAGAGAGAGAGAGATTGGCAAAAATGTGGAGAAATTGGAACCATCATGCATTGCTGGTAGAGTATAAAATGACACAGCAGTTGTGGAAAATACCTTGGTAGTCCTCCAATAAGTTAAGCATAAATTTTCCATATGACCCAACAATTCTACTACTACATAGATACCTAAGAGAAATGAAAACATGTATTCAAAGTCTTGTACATGAATGTTTATAGTAGCACTACAGTATTTACAAGAGTAAAAAAAAAGTAGAAACAATACACATAACCATTAACTAATGAATGGATTTTAAAATATGGTACATCCATGCAATGGAATATTATTCAGCCACAAAAATGAGTAAGTGCTAATACATGCTATAACATGAATGAATCTCAGAAGCATGCTAAGTGAAAGTAACGAGACAAAAAATGTCACATATTGTATGATTCCGTTTATTTGAAATATTCAGAATAGGTACATCCTTAGAGACAAAAAATCAGATTAGTGATTGACAGATGCTGGAGGAGGAAGGCATGGAAGTGACTGTTTAAGGTATGGAATTCTTTGGGGAGGGGTGATGAAAATGTTTTGGAATTCAACAGAGGTAATGGTTGTACAACATGGTGAATGTGCCAAATAGCACTGAAACATATACTTTAAAATGGTTAATTTTATGTTATGTGAATTTTGCCTAAAAAAGAAAAAAAGAAAAAGAATGATGAACAAACGTTTCAAGTATGGGTGGAAGCATGTAGGTAGGTGGGATGGGAAAAGATCTCTGATTAGATATAGGTTATGGTCAAGAATCAATTTATGTTGGTGGTGGTGGATATGACATTACATTACCAATATTCCAGAATGAGTACTTATTTCATTATTATTATTATAGATAGATAGACAGACAGATGGACAAATAAAAGTGAGCCATAAAGGGACTAATGAGTAGTGCATGTCATGAAACAAGGATTATGATTAATCCATTTTAATGTAGTTCAGGTCCAAATAAAAAATATTTAAAATTACCTGGCTCCTTAAAGTTCAAAGCAGCTAAGGAGGTCGGGAATCACTTGGAAAATGGTACTGGGCTGCATTTGACTCTGTACCCACTGCACTGGCTCTAGGCCTGATCTACTGTAGGCGAAGCAGAAAAAAGAAAGGGAAAGAGGACACGGCAAGATTTCATGTTTCTGGATCATTATCCAGTCTAGGTGAACTAGTTTGTGGAGTCAATGGTAAATTTACAAAAACTAGAAAGCAACACAACATGCCTGACACTCTGGGCTTTTTTTTTTTTTTTTTTTGAGTCAGAGTCTCATTTAGTCACCCAGGTTGGAGTGCAGTGGCACGTTCACAGCCACCGCAGCCTCGACATGCTGGGCTCAGGTGATCCTTCCGCCTCAGCCTTTCAAGTAGCTGGAACTACAGGCATATGCCACTCTGCCTGGCTAATTTTTTTATTTATCGTAGAGACGAGGTCTCACCAAGTTGCCCAGGCTGGTCTTGAACCCCTGGACTCAGATAATCCTCTCACCTTGGCCTCCCAAAGTGCTGGGATTATGGGCTTGAGCCACCACGCCCGGCCTTACCTCTGGGCTTTTTAAAAGGCTGATTACTCATATAGAAATAAAAGCCAAATGTTTCCTATTTTGCATATCAAATGGTGCTGTGAACTTCCAATTACTCACTGTATTAGAGTTCTTTTTAAAAACAACAATTTATTGGATTTTACTTACAATGCATGGTAACTATGAGAAAATTTAGAAAATACAGTAAAGAAAAATAACATACTATAGTCTTTCCACTCATACACAGACACGTGTCATTAATATGTTGTGTAGTTTTTCTCAAAAAATATATCCACATACCTAGTTATCGTACCCTGTATGTATTACTTAGATTAAAAACTAAAGGATAAATGAAACATGTAGAATAAATGAAACATACGGAGTTCCAGCCCCAGATAAGATGAAGTGAGTACAGTCCACTGTCTCTCTCACTGAATGCAGCTGTTAAAGGACAGAGACTGTCGCTAAGCCTGCTGCTACTGCCTCCTGGCAGAAGATGCCTGTGCCCCCTAGGCATGCCGATCTTGGCCAATCTGCCAGGGATGTCTTCACCCAGGGCTATGGAATTGGCTTAATTAAAACTTGATTTGAAACAAAATCTGAGAATGAATTGGAATTTACAAGCTCAGGCTCAGCCAACACCGGGATCACTAAACAGACGGGCAGTCTGGAAACCACGTAAAGATAGACTGAACACGGCCCAGTGTTTTTGGAGAAATGGAACACTGACAACCCATCGGGCACTGTAATTACCGTGGAAGATCAGCTTGCACATGGACTGAGGTTGACCTTTGATCCATCCTTCTTACCTAATACTAGGGGGGGAAAATGCTAAAATCAAGGCAGGGAGCATGTCAACCAGGGATGGCACACTGATTTTGATATTGCTGGATCTTCAATCCAGGGGCTCTGGTGCTGGGTTACAAGGGTTGGCTGGCTGGCTCTCAGATGAACTTTGAGACCGCAAAGTCTGGAGTGACCCAGAGCAACTTTGTGGCTACAGGACTGCTGAATTCCAGGTTCACACTAAGGTGAATGATGGTACAGAGGTTGACAACTCCGCTTACCAGTGGGTGAACAAGAAGTTGGAGACCACTGTCAATTTCACCTGGACAGCAGGAAATAGTAATACTTGCTTCAGAATAGCAGCTGAGTATCAGATTGACCCTGACACCTGCTTCTCACCGGAAGTGAACAACTCCAGCCTGATAGGTTTAGGATACATTCAGACTCTAAAGCAAGATATCAAACTGATGCTGCCACCTCTCCTGGATGACCAGAATGTAAATATCAGTGACTGCAAGCTTGGTTTAGGTCTGGAATTTTAAGCATAAATGAATACTATTAAAATGTTTAATTTTAAACTATTTTGCAGCATAGCTACCTTTAGAATTTAGTGTATTTTCTAGTGCTGTATATCTGAAATGCAATTATTGCTAAATATCATGTTAGACCTCTGGTTAAAGATGATTTGGAGCCTGTAATCCCGCCTGTAATCGCACGCCTCTGGGAGGCTGAGGTGAGTTCGAGACCCACCTGGGCAACTTGGCAAGACCTCATCTCTACAATAAATCAAAAAATAAACCAGACGTGATAGCGCACACCTGTAGTTCCAGCTAGTTGGAAGGCTGAGGCAGAAGGATCACCGGAGCCCAGCAGGTCAAGGCTGCGGTGGCCAGGAGCGTGCCACTGCACTCCAGTTTGGGCGACAGAGTGAGACTCCAACTCAAAAAAAAAAAGATGATTTGGTTTTAAGATGTTACCCTTTAAGCAGTAGAAAAGAAACCCAATTCCAAAAAAAAAAAAGAATAAAAAAGGTCCTTTCAGCTATAGACATCGGGGGAACTTGGTGGTCCCTCGAGAGATGCCAAGTTTCTTTTTAAACTAAAAATTGTTGCAAGTGGAAGCTGGTAATGTATAGGCACTTTGTAAATTCATATTGAGTAAATGGATAAAATTGTAACTTCCTGCGATTTGAACCTTAGTTTCTTAACCCTAATTGATGAGAGGCTCATTGCTTGAGTTTGAAAGAGACTTTTTTAGGGACCTGCACCTGCATGGCCTGTTTCTACCTCAGTCCATCTTTTTTTTTTTTAAACACCAAAAGTTCTGCAGGGTGTGGTAGCTGTTTCTTTTGTGCCATTTTGGGGTGGAAAGGATGGATGTGATAAAGCCAGTAATTCAGGACTTAATTCCTTCTTGTGTTGTAGTTTTTTGCCCTTGTACCAGAATAGGAAATAGCTTCCAGGAACTCTAGCTATAAGTCTGGGAGATTCTATGCGATTGTAATCACACCGTGACAACACTCAGAATATAAATTGTACTTCTGTTGTATTATCACCACTCAATTTACTTTTTAGCAATTTAATGGGTGCATTTTTAGAGTCTTCTAATTTGTTTGGAATTGTGTGCCTCTCCTTCAAATGCTATAAAATTAACATTACTTAAAATAAAACTTGGATAAAATGTTGAAACCTCAAATATAAAAACCTGAACAGAATGCATGGAGCAGCAAACAGAACTAGGCAGATAGAGAAAGAAGACTAGAATTCAAAGTACGACTGACTCAGTAGTAAGGCCCCCGTTTTCTCCTCATGTATCCCCAGTTTGAACCCAAGGAAGCACAGAACCCAGAAGTGGCTCAAGGACACACACTGAAAGTTTTAGAAGAAGTCCTGTGACTCTAACTCAGAAAAAGGAAAGGGGATTCCTCACTCTTTGAGAAAGTAAGGGGAAATTCTCAGTATTTTCTTTGTTCTGTTTTCTCAAGCACCAGCCACAAGATAATCCCATAGAAATAAAAGTGTTGGTAGGGTCTATAGGCACCTAAAACTCTGAGGGGAAACTTCCTCTCTAATTGGAGGAGCTGTGGTCCCAAGTATATGGAGAAAATCCTTGCTGCTATTTTTTTTTTTTTTTCTGTCTGTGTGCCTTACACCATTTGGCCTCAGATGCAGGCATAGTTATGGAAAGTGCATAGCAGAGCGGGGGAATAAAACTCAGCTTTCTGGATAAAGGATCAAAAACAGGAGACTCAGAGACTTGGGGGGAAACTGGGAGGATAAGAGAGAGGAAGTTGTTCAGGAAGGCACCACTATAAAGTTGTACGAGCAGTGAACTGATCCTAAACAGTATGCCAAAGGCCTTGATAAATGAACTAAAGGACAGATCACTGTTCTGATTCCAGATTTATTTCTGTGTTAATTTAGTTCCACTATAGTTGGAGAACATATTTTATTTGACTTAAAATCTTTTAAATTCATCAAGACTTGTTTTATGGCTTAGTGTATATGATCTTTCCTGGAAAATGTCCCATGTGTGCTGCTATTATTAGGTCTAGTATTCTACAAATGTTAGTTAGATCAAGTTAGCTGATAAAATTGTTTGTTTTCTGTATTGTTGCTGATTTTAAGTCTTGTCGTTCTATAAATTACTGAAGTAAGGTACTAAAGTCTACAACTATTATTGCTGAATTGTCTATATTCCTATTCCTCCTTCCAATTCTGTCTCTTTTTTTTTGCTTTATGAATTTTGGGACTCTGTTTCTGGGTGTATACATGTTTATAATTTTTATACCTTCCTAATGACTTTGAATCTTTTGTTACTATGTTATCCTTTGACATTAATAATATTTTTGTCTTCAAGTTTATTTAAATTGCATCATTTTTTCATGTCTCTTATAGACAACACATATTTGGATCTTGGTTTCTTATCCAATTCCAACAAACTCTATTGAAGTGTCTGATCCATTCACATTTAATGCAACTATTGATATGGTTGGATGTATGCCTACCATTTTCAATATAACTTTTAAAATTAAATGTTCAGAGAGACATTGGTATAAACTCAAGTTTAGTTTAAATAGATGCAGATATGTTCATATAGAAATATTTATAGATGTGTACATACATTAGTTAGTACACACACAGATATTTCCATTCTAACAGCTGAGAAGGCCTGAAAGTAACAACCTGAGTAGCAATTAGTGGCCGAATCTTAGCTTCTAACATTGTTCTCCACCTAAAAGAAGAACAACTTGTAAAAATATCTGATCCTAGGACTAGGGCAGGAAATATACAAAATGAACCTAGAGAATCTTTGTAGTGTCAGAAAATAAGCTTAAAAAAAAAAAGAAAAAGAAGGTGTGACCACTTCTATTCAACATAGTACTGGAAGTTCTAGCCAGAGCAATCAGGTGAGAGAAAGCAATAACAAACATCCAAATAGGTAGAGAGGAAGTTAAATTATCTCTCTCCACAAATAATATGATTGCATATCTAGAGAACTCTAAAGAGTCCACCAAAAGACTCATAGCATTCATAAATGACTTCAGTAAAGTATTGGGATACAAAATCAACACTCAAAAATAAGTGGCATTTTTATACACACCACCATTCAAGCTAAGAACCAAATCAGGAACATAACCTCATTTACTATAGCCACACACAAAAACAAAATACCTCAGAATGCATCTAGCCAAATAAATCAAAGATTTTTTACTGATAGAAATCAAAGATGATACAAACAAAAGGAAAAATATTCCATGCTGATGGATCAGAGGAATCAATATTGTCAAGATGTTCATACCAAAGCCATCTACAGCTTCAATGCAATCCTTATCAAATTACCTGCACAATTTTTCACAGATCTAGAAAAATATACTTTAATTTGTATGGAAACAAAAAAAAACCCAAATAGCCACAGCAATCCTAAGTAAAAAGAACAAAGCTGGAGGCCACATTACCAAACTTCAAACTTTACTAAAAGGCAACAATAACCAAAACAGCATGGTACTGGTACAAAAATAGACATATAGATCAATGAAACAGAATTGAGAATCCAGAAATAAAACTGCTGGCATACAACAATCTCATCTTAGCCAAAACTGACAAAAACAAACTCTGGGGAAAAGACACTCTATTTAGCAAATTGTGCTAAGAAAATTGGCTAAACATATGCAGAAGAATAAAGTTGGACCCCTTTTTCTTCTCACCATATACAAAAATTAACTCAGGATGGATGAACAACTTAAACATAAGACCTCAAACTATAACAATTCTAGAAAAAAGCATAAGAAACACTCTTCTGGACATCTGCCTAGGCAATGAATTTATAACCAAAACCTCAAAAGCAAAAGCAGCAAAAGACAAAATTGACAAGGGGGACCTAATCAAACTCAAGAGTTTCTGTAAAACAAAAGAAACCATCAACTAAGGTAACAGACAGCCTATACAACGGGAGAAAATATTTGCAAACTATGCATCTGGAAAGGTCTAATATCCAAAATCTACAAATAAATGAATCATCAGGAGAAATACTGATAACCCCATTAAAAAGTGGGCAAAGGACATGAACAGACACTTCTTAAAGGAAAACATACAAGCAGCCAAGAAACATGAAAACAGTTCAACATCACTAAACATCAGAGAAATGCAAATCAAAATCACAGTGAGATACCATCTAATACCAGCCAGGATGACTTTTATTTAAAAAGTCAAAAAACAACAGATGCTGGTAAGGATGCAGAGAAAAGAGAATGTTCTTACTCCGGTGGTGGGAATACAAACTAGTTAAACCCTTGTGGAAAGCAGTTTGGAGATTTCTCAAAGAATTAAAAATAGACTTAACACTCAACCCAGCAATCCCGCTACCGGATATTTACACAAATCACTCTACCAAAAAGACACCTGCTTGTGCAAGTGTATTTCAGCACTATCCACGATAGGAAAAAACATGGCACCAAACTGGGTGCTCACTGATGATAAACTAGATAAAAGAAAACGTGATACATATACACCATGGAATACTATGCAGCCATTAAAAAGAACAAAATCATGTCTTTGGCAGTGACATGGATGCAGCTAGACACCATCATCCTCAGTGAATTATCACAGAGACAGAAAACTAAATATCATATATTCTCCCTAATAAGCAGGAGTTAAACACTGTATGCACACAGGCATGAAAATGGGAACAACAGACACTGGGCTACTCCTGGAGAAAGGGGGGTGGTAAGGGCTTAAAAACTACCCACTGAGCACCATGCCCACCACCTGCACAACAGGCTCCATAGAAGCCCAAGTCTCACCATCATGCAATATGCTATGTAACAAACTTGCACGAGTATCCCCTGAATCAAAAGAAGAAAAAATGGTTTGGGTATATCAAAAGAAAACAGGAGCCAGCTGAAGGAGCTCCCAGTGGTCAAAGCTGGTACAATTTGAGTAACAAAATAAATAAAGTAAAATTTGTAAACTAGAGTATAAAATAAAAATCCATGCACCCATACTGATGTAAATAAACTATTGAATAAATAAACAAATCTGAAAGAATAGGCAAATCTCCCATGCAAAAGAATTTCAGATAATTTATTTTGATATTCCACCCTTAAGGAGGTGAAGTATAACTCCCACTCCTTAAGTCTATACTACACATAGTAACTTTCTCCCAAAAAGTACAGCACAGAAAGAGAGAAGGGGAAAAAAAAGTAACAGTGCATAAACACTACCTCAGCCAACTGACCAAGATAATCAACACCACCAGTGATAAGTCACAATGATGAGTTTGTACTGTTGATGTCAGGAAAATGGCACTTTACCTTTGTACTCTCCTCAATAGCACATAACCCCAGTTTAACCACGATTTTGAAAAGATCAGACAAATACCAGTTGAAGAATATTTTATGAAATACTTGACCAGTAGTCCTCAAAACAAAGTCATAAAAACAAGAAAAATCTGAGGTATTATCACAACCAAGAGGAACCTAAAAGGGAGGGTAACTTCTAAATGTAGGATTCTGAAGGGGACCCTGGAACAGAAAATGAGGCATTAGGGGAAAACTGAAGAAATCTGTATAAAGAATCATCAACTTTATAATAACAATATATGAACATGCTTCATTAATTGTGACAAATGTACTATACTAATATGTTAATCATGGGAAAAACTGGACACAGTTTATACAGACATTTTCTACACTATCTTTGTAGTAATCCTGTAAGCCTAAAACTGTCCTATACAAACAGATGAAAAAAAATCCCATGCTCACCGATTAGAAGAATTGATGTTATTAAAATGTCCAGACAGCCTAAAGCACTTTACAGATTTAATGTAATCCCTGTCAAACTAGGAGCACTGTTTTTCACAGATCTTAAAAAAAAAGCAAACAAACCAAAATTCATATAGAATCAAAAGAGAGCCTAAATAGCCAAAGCAATTCTAAGCAAAAAGAACAAAGTTGAAGGTATCACACTACCAGACTTCAGACTTTACTACAAGGCTACAGTAACTAAAACAGTATGGTACTGGTACAAAAATAGACACATAGACCACTAGAACAGAATAGAGAAACCAGAAATAAAATCTCTTATCTACAACCAGTTCATCTTTGAAAACGATGACAAAAGCAAACATTGGGAAAAGGGAATCCTATTCAACAAATAGTGCTGGGAAAACTGCCTAACCATATGCAGAAGAATGAAACTAGACCCATATTATATCTATCACCATTTACCAAAATTAACTCAAAATGGGTTAACAATAAGACCCCAAACTATAAAAATCCTAGAAGAAAACCTAGGAAACACTGTCCTAGAAATCGACCTAGGTAATGAATTCATGACCAAGTCCTCAAAAGCAAATACAACAAAAACTAAAATTGACAAGTGGGACACTATCAAGCTAAAAAGTTCTGCACAGCAAAAACCATCAACATAGTAAAAAGACAAGCCACAGAACGGAGGAAAATATTTGCAAACTATGCATCCAACAAAAGACTAACATCTAAAGTCTATCTATCTATCTATCTATCTATCTATCTATCTACTCAAACAAATCAACAGGGAAAAAACCTCCAAATATCCCCATTAAAAAGTGGGCACAGAACATGAAGATACTTCTCAAAGGAAGACATATAAGTGGCCAAGAAATATATGAAAAAAAATGCTCAACATCACGATCATCAGAGAAATGCAAATCAAAACCACAATGGGATACCACCTCACACCGGTCAGACTGACTATTATTAAAATCTCAAACACAGATATTGGTGAGGTTGCAGAGAAAAGGAAATTCTCATACATTTTTGGTGAGACAGTAAGCTAATTCGACTTCTGTGGAAAGCAGTTTGGAGATTCCTCAAATCACTAAAAATAGATTTACCATTTGACCCAGCAATCCTACTACTGAGTATATACCCTAAGGAGGGAAATTGTTCTACCAAAAAAGACACCTGCACTCGTATTTTTATCACAGCACTACTCACAATAGCAAAAACATGAACCCAACTTGCCCATTGACAGTGATAAAGACAATGTGATACATATACAGCATGGAATACTACACAGCCATAAAAAGAACAAAACCATGTCCTTTGCAATAACATGGATGCAGCTGGAGGCCATTATTCTAAGTGAATTATCACAGAAACAGAACCTGAAAATTGTATGGTTTCACTTTTAAGTGGGAGCTAAACACTGGACACATATAGGCAGAAGGATGGGAACAGCAAATACTAGGGTCTACTAAAGGGAGAGGGAAGAAGCAGGGTAAGGATTGAACAACCACCCAATAGGTACCATGCTCACCAACTGGGGGGCAGGCTCAAGAGAAGCCCAAACCCCACCATCACACAACATACCTATGTAACAAACCACATGGGGGCCTTGAATCTAAAATGTAAAAATAAATAACACTCCCTAAATTTTTTAATTTTTTAAAAGTTAAATATTGATCTTGGCTCATTTACTTCTGCATGTATCCAGTCATTGAATTTATTTACTGAGAAACTCATTGAAATTATTTACTGTGTCCCAGGCATTACTCTAGTCTCTTGAGTGACAAACAGCAAACAAAATTCAACATGGCTCTTACTCTCAAGGAGCTTACAGTTCAGTGGAAAATAAAACAAAGAACACTAAGTGATTGTTAAGCCATAGAAGGAGTAAGTTACTACTTTCAAAATTAAAAATATTTTCTTGAGTCTTCATTACAGAAAAAAAACTTTGAGATATTAAGGGTCTGGGTTGAACACTACTACACAGTCTAGCAACTTGACAACAAAGGAGCAGGATTTTTAATGAGGAGCAGAAGATAACTCTTGAGTCAAATAATGAAATCCCTAGGAAGAGGTCCAGCCTCCTGACCCTAATAGAGACAATTATTCTGAGTCTATGGTGACATCAGTGAGCCAGGTTGGCTGTTGGCTCTCTGCAAGCCACATCTGTGCTGAGGGACAGGACGTGGAGAGGAAGTGTCATGCCCTGTGCCAGCAGTTGTGCAGGCAGGAAAGGTAAATGGGCAGCATGACCAGGACAGGCTCCACTCCAGTTGCACAGGGATCCATGAGTCCACTTATTTTCCCATTCCTATATTCCATTCATTAATTCTCTGAACATGAATTAAACATCTACTATATGCCAGATGTAGGTTAGGCTCTCCACAGTAAAAAGACCTGATGAGCAGGTACACGATGGCAGGTGACATCAGGAAACAGCATTCCAGGCAACAGAAAGAACGTTTACTAAGGCCCTGGAAGTACAGCATATAAAATTTTCATTCATTTCAAGTGGTTCAGTGAGGCTGGGGCATGGAGCATAGGCTAGCAAACAGCAAGAGAGGATACTGAAAGTGGTGGCAGGGGCCAGAGCATGAAGAGCTTTGTGGGTCCCAAAAGGAGTTTAGACTTTATTTTGAGCACACAGAGAAGCCAATGAAGGGTTTCAAACAAAAGATGTGCATAGATGGGGCACATGATCAGAAACAGATGTTTACAGAAACTATTCTTGTAGCTACTGCAATTGTGTGGAAACTGGACTAGACAGGGCTGCCCCGGAGGCTGGGAGACTACATGGCAGAGTCATAAAGCAGAAGAAGTGGAATTGGATGTCTCACTGAATGTAGGAAGCAAAAGAGTGGGGAAGATTCAGAGATGACTTCCATGTTTCTGGTCTGGGTAAATACTCTGGATGAGTAGAGTAATGATGACAGTACGCACAAATACTGAGAATACTAGGTGTTCCCAGGATGCATCAGACACTGCCAGGAGGTGAATGCTGGTGCCCTGAGGGAAGTGAGTGCTTTCAGTGACCTCGTCTAGGTCCCTACTATGCAAATACCGGTGTTTCTTTCTATAGGCATCTCCCAGGTCTTCATGCAAGCCAACAACTTGCTCAACAGGTAATGGTGCACTTCATGATCATGCAAAAAATTTTAAAGTAAACATTATTTTATAGATATAAAATATAAAAATAATCCCAAACATTCATAAATGGAGCAATTTCTATAGGGAATTTTATGAATATATGACTCTATATCAAATAAGCAGTATTCTGAAGGTTGTTGATATCACTAATTAAACAGTACTCATTTTACATAAGCAAACACTCTCACCAAGATAAATATCCAGCTGAAGTAACAAATAGATCCAACATAGGTGTGTTTAGAATTAGCCAATAATTTCAAAGGAAATGCAGGAAGTTGGGTGGAATAGAAGAGCAGGGTATGATTGGCTAGTTCATCTCCCAACCAGGGTAACCTTGGTATAGGGGAGGAAAAACTATTATGCAAGCACAATTGTTGTTAGATAGCATGTCATGGATTATGAGTGTCTCTATGGAATTCTCTACCCAGCTAATGTAGTTATGCTCCAGAATGACTTAATATTTTTAAAGTGGAAAATATGTTAAGCCAAATTTATGAATCAATTCATTACAATATATTAAATATACTGTACATGGTTTGGGGAATTATCTCTCTCCTCTGAATTCTAAAATTCTTCGCTTAGAACACTGCTAAGATGTATAGATTTCTGTTAGGCATCCGTCAGTATCCCTAAAGACTTATATGAGTTAGGCATGGTGGCTCACACCTGTAATCTCAGTACTTTGGGGAGGCCAAGGTGGGAGGACTGCTTGAGGCCAGGAGTTTAACATCAGCCTGGGTAACAGAGTGTGACCCCATCTCTAATTTTAAAAAAAAAGTTGGGCATGGTGGTATGCACCTGTGGTCCCAGTGACTTGGGAGGCTGAGGCTGGGGGATTGTTTGAGCCCAGGAGGTCAAGGCTGCAGTAAGCCATGATTGCACCACTGTACTCCAGTCTGAGTGACAGAGAGAGACTCTGAAAAAAAAAAAAAAAAAAAGACCTATATATATATATATACACACAAAGCTTCCATTTTGAAGTAAAATCATAATGGCCATAGCTAATCAGTGTAAGTCAATTTTATTTTAAAAACTGATAATTGTCTCAATTAACCTTATTAAGATTATAGAAATTTAAAATATTGTGTTCTTCCCTCTAAGTCAACTAACCATAAACTCAACACTACAGGTGGGAAATCTGGGCAGCAGACAGGTTGACAGATAACTGTAGGCCCTCAGTCCACACTTTTCTTCATAGGGTTAAATTATTGATCTGAGATTGCACAACATAGCCAAAGGCTATAGCAGAGACAGAAGCAAGTCACGTTTTTCCCAGAATACAATTTTTTCACTAAAAAAATTCCTATCCCAAATAACAAAACAGGGAGTTAGAACATTTTAGAGGCAAAAATTGTAGAGAAAGACAATTACAGCCATGAAGTAATCTGGTTTTAGTTTTCTCTTGATATTTTAGATATATCTAGAAAATAGTTTGATATAAATGATTAGTGTTGTTTGAGTCTAAATACTTTAAGTGAAATAAGAAACTAAAACAATTACTTAGGTAATTTAGGCTAAACTGATCCTCCCACCCAAGTTATCATTCCAAAAACACACAAAATTTGGGTACAAGTGTTTAATGCCTGACTTGAACCCCACATCTTCAAAATTTAAAAAAAACCAAACAAATAAAAAAATAAAATAAAATGTCTATATAGTTACCTCCTTTGGATATTTGAGAGCAGATTTGTAAACCTCTGTATGGAAGGCAGCTTCACCCTTACTCCTTTCCTGATATCAATTTCCCTTGGTAATAAATATAGAGAAAGAGCCTTGCAGTTTTCAAAGCACTCATATAAGTGACAGCTCATTCAGCTTTCACAATAACTCTGTTGTAGGGAGTATTGTCCTCACTTAACAGAGGAGGAAGCTGAGGTTCAGAGAGATTAGGTGATTTATTTTGGGTCACAGAACTGATAAGTGGTACAACATCCAAATTCAGGTCTTCCAGGTCCAATTGTCCTCTTTTTCCTACAGCGTATCATGTAATAAAGTCACTTCTATTTTTTCCCAATTCAAGACTTTTAAAAAAGGTAAATATCTACAAATTGTGTTTGCTTATCTGCTGCCAGCTACTCTCATGCCTTCTGCCACCAGAGTTTAGAAATAAAGACTTTAGCTGGGCTTGGTGGCTCAGCCTGTAATCCCGCACCTTTGGGAGGCTGAGGTGAGTGGATTGCCTGAGCCCGCGGGTTCGAGACCCGCCTGGGCAGTGAGACCTCATCTCTACAATAAATCAAAAAATCAGCTGGGCATGGTAGTGTATGCCTGTAATTCCGGCTACTTGGAAGGCTGAGGCGGAAGGATTGCCGGAGCCCAGCAGGTCGAGGCTGCGGTGGCCGGAAGCGGCCG
>NW_007232508.1:0-27915 GCF_000164805.1 Carlito syrichta
AAATGTATAGGTATATATAGTATCATACATGGTATAATAATTACGTAGTATAATTTATGTAGAGTAACATAGCTTACAGTACCATGTAATTTGTGTGGTATACCAGACCATAATTTTTGACTAATACATGCGATCATGCAATCAAATTATAACCACATTATAGAACGGATCCATCACCTCCAAAAACCTCTTCCTAATCATGCCCCTTGGAGGGACTCCTCCCAACCCCAGTCCCTCAAAACCATGACTCTTTCCAGACCTGGCTTCTTTCACAGACAAGAGGCCTTGGAAGTTGGCCTCTGTCACTACGGGTAGAGGGTCCCTGGAGCTCGAGAGGGTGGCTTTCTAAGCAATCCTGTCCCTCCTCGTGTGTGTGTGTGTGTGTGTGTGTGTGTGTGTGTTTTATGTTTAAATATATTATTTGTACTCAAACCAGACTTTATTCTAATTCTACTTTCCAGACTTTAACGGAAGCAAGCTCAGCCATAACATTTGAAAATATACTTCTCAGCGTATCTCGTCTTCAGCTGGGAGAATTGCCATGTTTGACGATTTGTCATGACTGGGTGACGATCTTAAATAATTTTACATTCATTTCAACTTCCTGAAATGTGTTTCACAGAACCTCCCCACAACTGATATTGGTGAAACAAAAAACCTAGAGGAAGTCCACGTCCAAATTTAGATGAGATTGCACTCAGTGAAATTCACAAAGTGTCTTTTCATCCTCAAACTGACAACGGCTTTGTGACCAAACAGTCTCCCTGGCTTCCAGCAGGGCCCCCTAGGCCACGTGTGTGATGCTGGCGCCCTGCAAGGGTGAAGTGTCTCACTGTTGCTCACTGAAGAGTTCACGTGTTTCCTAAACTGTAAGTGAAAGGCAGGCTCAGCCATCTCTGCCGACGCATCCCTCCTCTTCTTTTTTAAGCCCATGCTTATGTAATCCAGCTTTCACTCTGTGCCTGGCTCTGAGAAGACTTCCCTGTGTTAACTCATCTATCCCCATCAAGCCTATGGAGATGAGAGGGGCTGGTTTGAGGCCCCTGTGGGAGTGACAGGGAGTGAAGCCAACAGTCAATGGAAGGACCATGAGGGTCGTCATGTGTGGCCCTTGTACAACTGCCCCAGCAAGGGAGTTCTCTGTTCAATGTAATCCAAGGCCCTGCTTGGATCTTCCATAACTCATGTGGATTTCAGGTCCTCATTCCTGCCACCCCCAAAAGCTCCCAGAGAGGAGCCACTTGCAGAAGGAACCTGGGTCTCTTTTTATTTGTTTGTTTGTTTACTTGTTTATTTATTTTTGAGTCGGGGTCTCACTCTGTCACCCAGGCTGGAGTGCAGTGACATAATCACGGCTTACCATGGCCTTGTCCTCCTGGGCTCAGGCGATCCTTCCCGCTCAGCTTCCTGAGTAGCTGGGACTACCTATGCACACCACCATGCCTGGCTAATTTTTTTATTTTCTGTAGCGACAAGGTGTTACTACAGAAAATAAAAAAACATTCTCTTGCCTTGGTTTCCCTAAGGACAG
Source organism: Carlito syrichta (assembly GCF_000164805.1). Lineage (NCBI taxonomy): Eukaryota > Metazoa > Chordata > Mammalia > Primates > Tarsiidae > Carlito > Carlito syrichta. Next base: position 1,532 of record NW_007232508.1, read on the forward strand.
GAATTATGGGCGTGAACCACCACGCCAGGCCAAGGTCTGTTTCTTTAAGGAGCGTCCAGCCCCAGCTGTCCCAGGAGAGTTGGAGTATGGATCACCTTCATCCCCTACTCCTAGTCTTCCTCTTGATTCTTTATCGTCTGCTGGCCTAGGTCATGCATGATGCTTGCAGGAGGTGGAGGGACTGCAGGAGAAGAGCCCAGATCCTCGAAGTCCAGGTGGTGGCCACGAGACTGTATCAGAAGGGGCAATAAAGGAGGAGGAAGCATTGACTGGACCTGGGGGCCACCTGTGGTCCTGCACTGGAGAACCTGGAGGGAAGCACTCAGGGATGCTCTTGTTGCCGTGTGTGTGTGTGTGTGTGTGTGTGTGTGTGTGTGTGTGTGTGTGTGTGTGATTGGTGTGGGAGTGTAGTATGCACGCATGTGGTGGGGTGTGAACACACAGGGGACATGCACCAATACTTCTGGGTGGATTATGAATGTTCTGGAAGGCTCCCTGTTCCTTGGCCAGGCATCAGGAGCTCCACCACCTAGGAGAACTAGCTCCTTTCCTGATACTTTTTTAGACCTCTGAATCTGGGCCTGATGTTCCCTCTGCAGCCTCTGAGCCCAGGCCTGGCATTCCTCTGCAGCCTCTGAGCCCAGGCTTGGTGTCCACTCTGCAGCCTCTGAGCCTGAGTCTGGTGTATCCTCTGCAGGCCTCTGAGCTTGAGCTTGGCATCTCTCTGCAACCTTGGAGCCTGGGCCTGGCATCCCCTCTGCAGCCTCTGAGCCCAGGACTGGTGTCCCCTCTGTAGCCTCTTAGCCTTGGTCTGGTGTCCCCTCTGTCTCCTCTTAGCCTGGGCCTAGTGTCCCTCTGCAGCCACTGAGCCTGGACCTGGAGTCCCTCTGCAGCCTCTTAGTCTGGGCTTGGCGTCCCCCCTGCAGCCTCTGAGCCCGGACCTGGCGTGCCCTCTGCAGACCGCCTCCCGGGTGAGCAGCACGGAGTGGGAGTGGGCGGTGGGCGTCCTGACTCCTAGTCACACCCGCTATAAAGTGCTGGTTCTAAGATGAGAATAAATGCCTTGCTAGAAGAACATGCTGTGCAAGGTGGAAAAGGAACACAGAGAACCTCCCCACGCCTCCCACGTGCGTGGGGCCCTGGCAGGGAAAACGATGACTGATCACTGAGGCAGCAGCACAGATGTGGGGAGCAATCCGACCAGCAACTCCCTGTATGGCCGTCTAATTAATGTGATGTCTTAGTAGTTTCTGTGTTGTGCTACTTCCAAGGAGCCACTGTAAACAGTAGCTGTAGGATCGCTCTGTGTTTTCCCTCTCCCCTTTCAACACACACAAGCATGTAAACTCACTTAAAAATAGACTGATAAAAATCCAGTCTGGACTGGGCGCAGTGGCTCAGCCTGTAATCCCAGCACTTTGGGAGGCCAAGGGAAGAGAATTGCCTGGGCCCAGGGGTTGGAGATCAGCCTGGGCAACTTGGTGAGACCTTCGTCTCTACAATAAATCACAAAAGCTAGCCAGGTGTGGTGGCATGCGTCTGTAGTTCCAGCTACTTGGAAGGCTGAGATGGAAGGAGCCCAGCAGGTTGATGCTGGGGTGACTATGAGTGTGCCACTGCACTCCAGCCTGGATGACAAGAGTGAGACTCCAACCAAAAAAAAAAAAAAATCCAGTCTGGAACAAGTCACATTTCACACTTAGCTTAGTCATATAAAAGTATATTCTTGGGAAATGGATCAGACGGTGTTTAACTTTTTCTCACAGGGAACATTTAGTGGGGACGAGAAAGAGTTGAGGTGTTTGTGGGCAGGCCTTCACCCCGTTCTACACTGCTGGCCAGATTCTATCACCCCCACCTCGCTGTGTGATTTTGAAACCTCCCTGGCTGGGCTTCAGCTGCAAATTAGACAAGCCTGTTTCTACGTGTTTGGGTTGACATGTAAACCCTGCTGCTGGGAATGCTCACAGCCTCACCTCAGAGAACTTGCTCCACTCCCAGGTCCTGCTGGCCCTTTGCTTGGCCTCAGCTGAGTTGGCCAAGGGTGGATAGGGATCCCAACTTAAGAGAAACACACACAGTAGCCTAAGAAGCACGCTACATGGATGGTCTTGACCAACAAGGAAAGGGCTGGGCTGACCGGCTTTTGGTTTTGAGAATTCATTGGTAGGAGCAAAAATTAAAGCTGAAATATCATCACCAGGTAGAAGGGGCCACAAGGAGTGACAGGCTCAGAGTTGTGTGAGTAGGAAGACTTGGTAAGTTAAAGGAAGCACTGGGGAGAGGGTAAGAAAGCCGGCTCAGTGGATAACCACAGGGCACACTGTTGTCTTAGTTGGTGTGGGCTGCTGTAGCAAAACCCCATGGACTGAGTAGCTTAGACAATGGGAATTTATTTCTCACAGTTCTGGAGACTGGAAAGTCCAAGGTCAAGGTGGTCGGTTTGGTTCCTGCTAAGTGCTCTCTTCCTGGCTTGCAGGTCGCCACCATCTTGCTGTGTCCTCACAAGGCACAGAGAGAGGGAGCTCTCATGTCTCTTCTTATAAAAACACTAATATCACCATGGAGACCTGTCCTTATGACTTCATCTAAACTTAATCACCTCTCAAAAGCCCCACCTACTAATATCACCACATTGGAGGTTGGGGTCGCAATGCATAGATTTGGGGGGACACAAACATTCAGTTCATAGCACCAGAGATGACCTGATCTACTGCAGACACCTCTTCCAGTTCATTTCCATGATGCTTTGGGCCCATGGGACACCCAGTTCCAGCTCAGGTGATCCTTCTGCCTCAACCTCCCCAGCAGCTGGGACTACAGGTATGCGTCACCCCAGCCAGCTAATTTGCTGATTTTTTTTGTAGAGACAAGGTCTTGTTTTTATTGTCCAGGCTGGTCCGGAACCCCTGGGCTCAAGTATTCCACCTCAAGCTCTCAAAGTGCTGGGATTACAGGCATGAGCCACCGTGCCTCGCCAGGTGAAAAAAACAATTCTGTTCAAAGTCATTGAAGATGTGTCGAGGGCCTACTGTGTGCAGGGCAGCATGTGGAGTCCCATGTAGGACACATGGATGATGGAAATGGGATGCCAGCCTTCTATCAGGATAAACAGAAAGAATTAGCAAAGCACTTTCCAGAGGTGACGACCTCCCCATAAGAACAGGCCTCTTGCAAAGGCTCGCCTTCCTCCTTTTCCAGAAGAGAAGAGGAAACCCAAGAAGGAGCGCCTGGTGCAGAGCCCCAGTTCCTACTTCCTGGACTTGAAATGCCCAGGATGCTGCGGAATCACTGCAGTCTTCATCCACGCACTAGCAGATGTGTATGCTGGCTTCTCCAGCAGAAGGGTTTTCCTCAGGAGAAGCAGCACTAAAAGCATCCCAAGTCAAGAAGAATGGGAAACCATCTCAATACACACATTTTGGATTTTTTTTTAAAAAGGCCATGCACGGGGATTTAAAAAACAAAGACTCGGCGCAGTGGCTCATGCCTATAATTCCAGAACTTTGGGAGGCTGAGGTGGGAGGATTGCCTGAGTCCACGGATTCGAGAACATCCTGGACAGTTTGGTGAGACCTCATCTCTACAATAAGTCAAAAAATTAGCCGGGTATGGTAGTTTGTGTCTATAGTTCCAGCTCCTTGGAAGACTGAGATGGAAGGATTGCCTGAGCCCAGCAGGTCGAGGCTATGGTGGCCATGAGCATGCCACTGCACTCCAGCCTGGGTGTCAGAGTGAGACTCCAACTCAAAAAAAAAAAAAAGAAGAAGAATTAGGTCACACACTGTGGTTCACACCTATAATCCCAGCACTATGGGAGGCCAAGGCAGGAGGATTGCTTGAAACCAGGAGTTTGAGACTAGTCTGGCAAAGATAGCAAGACACTGTTGCCAAAAAAAAAAAAAAAAAATTAGCAAAAAAGCCAGCAAGGGAGAAAGGTGACCAGGGCGTCCCTGAAGACTGTGTTAGTGATTAAGGTAATTATCTCCTTCATTCCTTCAACCTGCAACTCTGGAAATAGACTAAATTTTCACCTCTCCCCTCCCACTCTTACCCCTCCCTGCCGCTGCAGTGCACAGTGACTTCCTTCCACTTCCAAAGAGGACAGTATGGAAAGGGTGGCAGCGGGGGGGGGGAGGGCAAGCAACATGACAATGAAAAGATCTGACAAATGCTCCTCAGTCAAATGGTCAAGGTAAATGTCCGCAATATTGTCCTATTGATGATGTGTGCCTTTGCTATGATGAGATGTGGAACTTTGCCTCTGTGGTCTTCATTCCTGAAACCTATCCCTTCTGTCTAACATTAGAAGAACATCACTGATAGAGGTGTGTCCTATGGCATACCTGACCAGTCCTCCTCAAAACGGTCAATATCAGCCGGGCTCAGTGGCTCAGCCTGTAATCCCAGCGCTTTGGGAGGCTGAGGTGAGTGGATTGCCTGAGCCCATGGGTTCGAGATGCCAGGCAACTTGGTGAGACCTCGTCTCTACAATAAATCAAAAAAATTAGCCAGGCTCAGTGACTCAACCTGTAATACCGCACCTTTGGGAGGCCGAGGTGAGTGGATTGCCTGATCCGCAGGTTCGAGACTCGCCTGGGCAACTTGGTGAGACCTCATCTCTACAATAAATCAAAAAATTAGCCGGGTGTGGTAGCACGCACCTATAGTTCCAGCTACTTGGAAGGGTGAGGCGGAAGGATCGCCGGAGCCCAGCAGGTCAAGGCTGCGGTGGCTGGGAGCAGCCACTGCACTCCAATCTGGGTGACAGAGTGAGACTGCAACTCAAAAAAAAAAAAAAATTAGCCGGGTGTGGTAGCTCGCGCCTGTAGTTCTAGCTACTTGGAAGGCCGAGGTGGAAGGATCACCAGAGCCCAGCAGGTCGAGGACGCAGTGGCCGGGAGCGGCCACTGCACTCCAGTCTGGGTGATAGAGTGAGACTCCAACTCAAAAAAAAAAAACAACAACAAAAAACGGTCAATATCATCAAGTAGGAAGTATGAGAATACAAAATCCTGGGACAGAAAATGGGTTTTAGGAAAAAAAAATGAAGGAATTCTGATAATCTACTAACTTTAGTTAATAGTAATGTATCAATATTGGTTCCTTAATTTTCACAAAAATACATTCTACTAATGTTAAATATTAATAATAAGATAAGTCAGGCATGCTTGTAATGCCAGCACTTTGGAAGACTGAGGCAGGAAGATTGTTTGAGCCTGGAAGTTTGAAACCAGCCTGGGCAACAAAGCAAGACTTCATCTCTACAAAAAATAAAAAAATTAGCCAGGTGTGGTGGTGCATGCCTATAGTCCCAGCTACTTGGGAAGCTGAGATGGGAAGATCACTTCAGCCCAGGAGTTTGAGACTGCAGTGAGCCATGACTGTGCCATTGCACTCCAGCCTGGGTGGCAAAGTTGAAACCCCAACTCAAATAATAATAATAATAATAAGGTAAACAGGGGCAGAGCATATAAAAACTCTTTGTATTAGCTGCTCAACTTATCTGCAAATCTAAGACTGTTAAAAAATAATATATATTAAAAAATATTGCAGCAATGAGATTTGAGCTAGCCTATGAACCAAAATATCTGTCTCTTCAGGAAATTAATGGAGCTGTTCAATACCTTTTTAATACATCCCTCTTCTACTTGAGCTCTCTGCAGTGGGAGTTCTGTTGTCTGCAACCAAGAACCTTGACAAACACATACACATACCTATTTACATTCAGCACTTGAAAAAAGAGCTGCAGGAGTCTTGGTGTCATTTTCCATTTTGAGCTGTGATCATTTTTAAAAGGCAGCATAATGTCTATAAAGCACCTGGGGATAGAGTCAGGACTAATGAGATAATATCTGCAAAATGCTCTGAGCTCCCTGGAGTTGCTGTGAGGCAAGGAACATGCATTATCATCATTAGAAAAAACATGCTTTGAAAACTTTGGCAGGAAGGCAGATATAAGTGGAAATCAGTTCAATTACTCATGCCTTTCAAAATAGACAGTTCTATAAAAGTTAAAGATAAAGTGAGTTTTTTTTTGTAAATCAAATTCTTCTTTACTTCCTCTGTCAAGCATCGCTGCTCTATGATCTTTTAATTATTTTTGGTTGGGTTCCCTTTGACAATATATCCAAGCAGCTTTAGTTTTTCTGCTTCTAGAATCTTTTCAGAGTTCAAAAATCTATCCTCACTTTGAGAAAATATGCAAATCATAAGCTTTTTGTGAATGTTGCACAACAATATAGTGATCAAAATAAGCCAACACAATGGTAATAATAGGACAAAATAATATTTGTATTTTTTTTTGTTTGTTTTTAGAGGTAAGGTCTCTACTTGTCAAGTCTCACTGCAGCCTTGACCTCCTGGACTCAAATGATCCTCCCATCTCAGTCTCCCAAGTTGCTGGGACTACAGGCACATGCCACCACATCTGGTCCAGTATTTTTATCTTTAAAGATACATTTTTAGGCTGGGTGTGGTGATTCATGCTTGTAGTTCCAGCTTGGGTGACAAAGTGAGATCTTGTCTCAAAAAAAAAAAAAAAATTAGAAAGTCATCAGCTCATATACTGAGTAAGGTTGGAGTCTAGCATTTGCCCTTCCAAAAGAGGAGAAAGGATGACCCTCTCAACATTTAGCCTACTATGCTCTTTTGATTCTGAGGAAAATTGGAAGGAAAGATCAAATATATGTGGGTAAAAATGGAATGGAATAGAAAGAACTCTTTATCATTTTAAGGAGAGATATTTTACCTTAGCAATTCTCCCAAGCAGTTGTATCCATTCATACTCTATTGTGATTAACAGGGATTATCGGCTTTGATGCCACTTGGTCCACTTCAACCCAAGCTGGTTGTTATTCCTTTTATTTTATTTATTTATTTGTTTGTTTGTTTATTTATTTATTTATTTATTTTGAGTTGGAGTCTCACTCTGTCGCTCAGACTGGAGTGCAGTGGCCGCTCCCAGCCACCGCAGCCTCGACCTGCTGGGATCCGGCGATCCTTCCACCTCAGCCTTCCAGGTAGCTGGAACTACAAGTTCGTGCTACCATGCCCGGCTAATTTTTTATTTATCATAGAGATGAGGTCTCGCCAAGTTGTCCAAGCGGGTCTCGAACCCGTGGGCTCAAGCAATCCACTCACCTCGGCCTCCCAAAGTGGGATTACAGGCTGAGCCACCGAGCCCGGTCTGTTATTCCTTTTAAAACCTTACAAAAGATCACAAGAATCAGCCAGAGCATTCCAGAACGTTTTCTCCCGAGTCCCCTACATCATGGCTGGTAGACAAATGGCTTATTTTGGTAATATAATTGAAGATAGATATATATTATATATGATATATTGAAGATAGTTTGGTTAACCATTTCCCAAACATGTAACAAGAACTGCCAGTTTCAAAACTGGGCTAGAGGTGTCGTCACTGTTCTCTGGGCTGTTTAGCCTGTTAGGGTTTATGGTTTGGGACACCCACCTCCTGGCACCAAATTCAAAGATTCTTTAAGTGCCACGTGATTAGAAACACAACTTAACCTGGCTTAAGGGGATTCATTGGCTCCCATGACAGAAGTCCAGAGGTGGGCAGAGATCCGTGCAAGTGGATGCTATGACTCAGTTATAGGATGTGGGAGCCCTGCCTGTCATTTCGCTATTCCTTTTAGAGAGAGTTTTATCTTGAGACCTGCTCCCTTTGAGGACTCGTAAAAGTCAAAGCCATCTACTTCCTCCTTTACATGCTGTAGGAGACAGAGAGTGGGTTGGTCTGCAAATCCACAGTAAGAAGTTTGAGTGTCACTTGATTGGACAGTTTCCATCCAATGGTCAACCCTGGGCCAATGACGTCACCAGGACTCTGTGCTGTGCTGATTGGCCAGAGTCATCAGAGCCCCCGCCCTTGGCACTGGAGGTGAGTTCACCTTCTGCAGAGTACTGGGCTCCTCAGGGCAGGTGGGGTGTATGTAAAGGAGAAACCCGGCTACCCTTAGGAAGGGAAAAAGATCAACATGCTCCCAGCAGGCTACCCACAAGGGCCTCTACAGTGATTTTCTGGAAATTATCTTTGGCAAAAGGCTAACTTTAAAAATTCTTGTTGGTGATGTTTTCTGGAACAGATAGAATGTAGGGGGAGAGTTTCTCTTTCTTTTTCCTTCCTTTTTAAAACAAGGTTTTATTATGTTGCCCAGGCTGGTCTTGAACTCCTGGGCCCAAGCAATCCTACCGCCTTGACCCCTCAAAGTGCTGGGCGTGAGCCACTGCGACTGGCCAGAGAGTTTCTTGATATGCTCTGAAATGGAGTATTTCAGACATAACATCTAGAAAATATTCCCAGATTCAGCCTATGCAGTCACTCGATAAAAAGTTTTTTCCATAAAATTCTTTTAAGAACATTGTCTTTCAAAGTTTTAAGTTGCCGGACTCAGTGGCTCAGCCTGTAATCCCGCGCCTTTGGGAGGCTGAGGTGAGTGGATTGCCTGAGCCCGCGAGTTCAAGACCCGCCTGGGCAGCGAGACTTCATCTCTACAATAAAACAAAAAATCAGCCGGGGTGGTAGCGCATGCCTGTAATTTCGGCTACTTGGAAGACTGAGGCGGAAGGATCGCTGGAGCCCAGCAGGCGAGCGTGTCATTGCATGACACAACACGCTCCAGAAATGAATGGTTTTTCTTTGATTTTCACTTTGTATCTGCAAAGCCCAGCGTGTCTGGAGCACAAGCAGGATAAAACCATTCATACCTCTTTCCTATCTGACAAATTTACTCTGATGATTTTTCGTACAGCTTCAAAAATAGCATCAGGTTTCGTGGTGATCTCCGAGGTCCAAGAAAACCACAATTCTTTTCTTAAAGAATCTCCCACTAAACAAAAGATTCTGCCCAATGTCCTTTCTTGGCTTGTTCATAGTGACAAAAAGGGTTCTAGATCAATCTTTGGCAAAACTTGAAGCTTCCTATCTTCGAGGCTAATTCAGTTGATCATTATTTAATTGAAAAATTGGACTGGCTTAAGCAACAAGTTGAACGATTTCCTCAGATTCCACTCCAAAGACAACTTTGGCTGTCAGAATGCAAATTGTCACACGATTTCTCCACCATAAAACGTTGTTTTTTATTGTTGTTTTAAGCTTGGTGGTGGAGAAAGCTGATGCATGCAAAGCCTGCAGCACTTGTGGATTCCTGAGATTCTGTTCAATCCTTTTTTTTTTTTTTTTTAACGGAAGTCTCAGTCTGTTGCCCAGGCCAGAATACAGTAGCACACTCATGGCTTATCACAGCCTCCACCTCCTGGGCTCAGGCAATCCTCTCACCTCAGCCTCCTGAATAGCTGGGAGTATAGGTGTGCACCACCATGCCTGGCTAATTTTTTTCATTTTTTGTAGAGACAAGGTCTCACTATATTGCCTGGGCTGGTCTCAAACTTCTGGGTTCAAGCAATTCTCCTGCCTTAGCCTCCCAAATTGCTAGGCTTACAGGTGTGAGCCACTGCATGTGGCCTACTTTTGTTCAGTCTTATATGCTACAGAAAATGCTTTGCAGGAAAAACAAATGTATAAACATACAAAAATTCTCTTAAAATATTTTGACTGAAATATTATTTAAATCAAGTGTTTCTGGTGTGTTTATACAACATTTTACAAATCCAACATACTGAAAAAATACTCCATCCTTTTGTATGAATTCATATGACAATAAGTATTGTCACCAAATATTGATGCCATCTTCAACCCCTCACCCCAATGTATGTAAATATGAATGGTTTGGCCATAAACTCTTGGTCCCACACTTGTGGAATGATAAAGGTAGCTGGTTCAGGCACAAGTCATGGCTAAAGCTTGGAATGCTGGGGTTGCCTTCAGTTTCTAAGTACTGTGTCCTTGGCCTAACTACACCATATTCAATGACACATGGCAAGACTTCAGTCATTTTCCCTGGCAATTGTCACATGTCACCCCTATGTTAGGTCAGAAGTGCTAATCTTTACAGACAGAAGACAGTCTCACTGTCTATTTCTTTTTACTTTATTGCAGTATAAATAAAATTGTGTTATTTAAAAATATATACATATTTGTATTTAAACAAAAAACTCCTATACTATGCAGTAGTAAACATCAGAACAAATTAGACATTTAAGGCTGGATACAATGGCTCACATTTGTAATCCCAGCACTTTGAGAGGCTGAGGCTGAAGGAGTGCTTGTGCTCAGGAGTTCGAGACCAGATTAGGCAACATAGTGAGACCTCATCTCAAAAAAACCAAAAACCTTAGCCAGGTGTGGTGGTATTCACCTGTAGTCTCTGCTATTTGGGAGACTGAGGCGAGAGGATTGCCTGAGCCCAGGAGGTCAAGGTTGCAGTGAGCCGTGATCATGCCACTGCACTCCAGCCTGGATGACAGAGTGAGACCTTGACTCAAAAATAAAACAAAAACAAAAAAAGGTAGATTTTATAGACCAGGTAATCATAACACATTCCATCAGCACATGCATTTCCTCTAAAGGTTTTCTTGTCATATTTTCTGCCCTTCATTCAGGAGACTTGTCAATATTTACTCTCTGTAGTTTGTATTAGAAAATAAATGTATTTTAAACTTTTTGCAAATATAACATTAGATTAGGATGCTTAAAAAGTTTCACCAAATTTTGCATGCCTGCCACCCATATTTTGACATGGCCCCTCCAAAAAAAAATACTTCCGCTGGACATGGTACCTCACTCCTGTAATCCCAGCTCTTTGGGAGGCCGAGGTGGGAGGATTTCTTGAGGCTGGAGTTTGACATCAGCCTGAGCAAAAAAATCAAGACTTTGTCTCTACAAAAAATGTTTAAAAACTGATCAACCAACCAAAACAAAACAAAACAAAACAAAAAACTTCCCTAAGAAAGAGCACTTGACATGAAACAACCTAGCAATGAGTCTCAGAGAAGCAGGAGTTATTGCCTGAATCTCACCTATACCACTTTTCTCAAAGGAACGGAAAGTCAAAATACTAAAGTTTCCCATGTTATGAACAAAGATGTGTACAGAAATGCTATTTGCCAGTCATTTATTTGGGACATAGAATCATGCCTCCATTAAACAAAATGTTATAAGTGCTGGCTCACCAGAAACCATAGTAATCAAATAAATGACTTATGACGTATATAGATTCATGTAGGAAAAAAAACCCCAAGCCCGTCTAGAAGTTTAAATGCAGGGAACAGGAAACTCTAATATGACACAGGAGAAGACTGTGCTTATGTAGAAGCATATGCATGTTCTAGGCAGCTAACTCTGCAGTTATCTGATTCTACCTTCTGTTGTCTGAGCTGTTTTATATCTCAGTAAGTTGTAAGTAACTACCAGTCTCCTAGGGCTGCCATAACAGTGCCACAAGCAAGGTGGCTTAAACCAACAGAGATTGCTTACTTCACCACTCCAGAGGCTAGAAGTCTGAAATCAAAGGCCCTGAGCTCTCTGAAGTTTAGGAAAGATCCTTCCCTTCTTTTTTCTGGCTTCTGGAAGTTGCCATTTATGCTTGTTTTTCCTTGGCTTGTAGATGCATCAGTCTTCTTTTTTAAAATTTTTATTTATTATTATTTTTAAAAATACATATTTTTGTCTGCCAGATGTGGTGGCTCACACCTGTAATCCCAGCATTTTGGGAGGCTGAGGTGAGAGGATTGCCTGAGACCAGGAGTTCGAGGCCAGCCTGGGCAACATAGTGAGATCTCATCTAAACAACAACAACAATAAAAATCAAAAAAATTAGTCAGGTATGGTGGTGCCTGCCTGTAGTCCTAGTTACTCAGGAAATGGAGGCAGAAGGATCGCCTGAGCCCAGGAGGTCAAAGCTGCAGTGAGCCATGATTATGCTGCTGCTGCACTCCAGCTTGGGTGACAGAGTGAGACTTTGACTCAAACAAACAAAAAATAAAAATATGTATATTATAGAGATAAAGGTCTCACTATATTGCCCAGGCTGGTCTTGAACTCTTGAGCTCAAGGAGTCCTTCTGCCTTAGCCTCCCAAAGTGCTGGGATTACAGACATGAGCCACTGCACCCCGCCACTTGGAGACACCTCCATCTTCCCACAATGCCTTTTCCACTGAGTGTCTGTGACTCTGTGTCCAAATTTTCCTCTTCTTATCAAGATACCAGTCCTACTCGATTTAGGAGTCTACCCTTATCCAGTATGACCTCATCTAGCATTATTACATCTGCAAAGACCCTATATCCAAGTAAGGTCACATTCACAGTTTGTGGGTGGACATGGATTTCTGGTAGACGCTGTCCAACCTAGTGCAGTAACTGACAGCAACATGAAACAATTCTTGTTTATAGATATGCAAATTCTGTCCTGCTCAGAAGAGGTTCAATTGACTTCTGACCCAGCCACCTTGAAAAACCAGTTCTGCCTTCATTTGCGCATTCATTTCGATATTCCTGATCGGCAAACACATCTGCTCTTCAGATTTTCTTTAAACAGGTTGAACATCTGCCCGGTTCCTTCATTCAATAAATAAAATCTTTAACAAGTGCTCATTTTTTATCTGTATGCAAGTCATGATTTTTTTTTCTTTTTAAATGATCTTTTAAAATGAAAAGAGGAGAAAAAAGAAAACTCCAGGGAATTCCCCTCCCCTTCACTGGCCCCAGGCCAGCCCTAAGCAAAGTGCTGCAGCAGAGGAAGGCTGTCTTGAGCAAGGTCTCCTCTCTCCAGGCTAGATGTGGTGGCTCATGCCTGTAATCCCAGTGCTTCTTGCTTTGAAAGGTCGAGGTGGGAGGATTGCTTGAATTCGAGACCAGTCTGGACCATATTTACAAAAAATTTAAAAAAAAAATTATTCAGTCGTGGTGGTGCACACCTATAGTCCCAACTACCTGAGAAGCCGAGGTGGGAGGATCACTTGAGCCCAGGGGTTTGAGGCTGCAGTGCTCTATGATATGCAACTGCACTCCAGCCTGGGTGACAGAGGGAAACTCTGTCTCTTTTAAAAAAAAAAAATCTGCTGAGTACTGTGGCTCATACCCATAATCCTAACACTTTGGGAGGCTGAAGCAGGAGGATCACTTGAGCCCAGGGGTCAAGGCCAGCCTGGGCAACATAGCAAGACCACATCTCTACAAAAAGAAAAAAAAAAGCCAGGTGTGATAGTGCACATCTGTAGTTTCAACTACTGGGAGAGATGAGGTGGGAGGATCATCTGAGTCCAGAAGGTCGAAGATGTAGTGAGCCAGGATGGTATCATTGCACTCCATCCTGGGCGAAAGAGTGAAACCCCATCAAAAGTAAATAAAAAATAAAGTAAAATAAAAAAACCTAAAACCTGCTCCAACTTCCCAACTCTCCTTCTCGGGTTCTCTGCTCATCCTGTGCTTCAAGTGGTGGGACCCTCACCTGTACCCTGAGCACCTGAGGCAAAGGCTTTCTCCTGAATCCAGCCCACCTCTCCCACCCAAGCACCCACTGTCCCCAGTGGCTTCCATGTGAGCTACAGTTAGCAGATCTATGACCCCTTCCTCACCCTACCATCTGCCGCCTTTTAAAAAGACGCCACTGCTGACCCAATTTCCCCGCCGTTCAGATTTCCAGGACTGTGATTGCACTGTGCTCCTGCTTTTCCTGGGTTCCCCCTGTTTTGCCTCTGAACTCATATCTGAATCACCTTTTGTGTTTCGTAAACAATTGCTTCCCAGGGCCCAGCAACATACTGGCTAGCTAGAAGGTTAGCTCCCGGAACTTGGGAATGTTTTCACATACACCATTATTTGTATTTTTAAGTTGATTATTTTTTTGGAAATGGGTCATTTATTTGTTTAAAGGATTTCTTGTTTGTATATTTTTCTCCTTTGTCTCTTTGGAAGGTGATTTGCCCTCAATTTTCAAAAGCTTTAAAAATGTATATGAAAGCCGAGTTCGGTGTCTCAGCCTGTAATCCCACGCTTAGGGAGGCCGAGGTGATTGGATTGCCTGTGCCCGTGGGTTCGAGACCTGCCTGGCCTGCCTGGGCAACTTGGTGAGACCTCATCTCTACAATAAATCAAAAAATTAGCCGGGCGTGGTAGCACTCGCCTGTAGTTCTAGTTACTTGGAAGGCTGTGGCGGAAGGATCGCCAGAGGCCAGCAGGTCGAGGTTGCAGTGGCCGGGAGCGTGCCACTGCACTCCAGTCTGGGCAGCAGAGTGAGACTCCAACTCAAAAAAAAAAAAAAAATGTATATGAAGCTGGGTGTGGCCATGAACTCTCGTAGTCCCAAGAGAAGCCGAGGTGGGAGGATCACCTGAGCCCAGGAATTGAGACCAAAGGGCAGTATAGTGAGACATCTCTAAAACAAATAAACAAACAAACAAATGGTATATGAACAATGAAGGCACACAAGAACACTTTTGGGGGTTAATGGGCATGTTTATTACCTGGATGGTGGTGATTGCAACACGTATATGACCAAACTCACCAAATGGTATACATTAATTAGGTGCAGTTTTTTTTTTTTTTTTGAGTCAGAATCTCACTCTGTTGCCCATGCTGGAGTGCAGTGGCACGCTCACAGCCACCGCAGCCTCAACCTGCTGGGCTTAGGCAATCCTTCTGCCTCAACCTGCTGGGCTTAGGCAATCCTTCTGCCTCAGTCTTCCAAGTATCTGGAACTACAGACACGTGCCACCATGCCCTGCTAATTTTTTGATATATGGGAGAGATGAGGTCTCTCTAGGTTGCCCAGGCTGGTATCGAACCTGTGAGCTCAGGCAATCCTCTCACCTCAGCCTCCCAAAGAGCTGGGATTATAAGAAGCATGAGCCACCGCGCCCGGCCTAATTAGGTGCAGTTTTTTTTTTTTTTTGAGTTGGAGTCTCACTTTGTCACCCAGACTGGAGTGCAATGGCTGCTCCCGGCCACTGCAGCCTTGACCTGCTGGGCTCAGGCGATCCTTCCGCCTCAGCCTTCTAAGTAGCTGGACCTACAGGCGCGCGCTATCACACCCGGCTAATTTTTGATTTATTGTAGAGATGTGGTCTTACCAAGTTGCCCAGGCGGGTCTTGAACCCGCTGGCTCAGGCAATCCACTCACCTTGGCCTCCCAAAGTGCTGGGATTACAGGCTGAGTCACCCAGCCCGGCCATAGGTGCAGTTTTTAATATAGTAAATTATATCTCAATAAAGCTGGAAATATGTATTTAAATATATATATGGCTACGCACTGCATTTTTGCTTAAAATAGTGGAAATGAGTCAGGGGCTTATCAACACTGGACTGTTTTAAAAAATTGCGGTACAACTCTGCAATTCTGTGCCACAAAAACTTTAAGAAGACTGTAGACTTGTGTTTGCTAGCATATGTGTTTGTTTGCTAGGGCTGCCATAACAAAATACCACAAACTAGGTGTCTTAAAAAAAAACTTCTAAATCAGGTGCGATGGTTCATGACTGTAGCCCCAGCATTTTGGGAGGCCAAGGTGAGAGATCTGCTTGAGCCCAGGAGTTCAAGACCAGCCTAGGCAACCATAGCAAGACCTTGTCTCAACAAAAAAAATTTTTTTTTTTGAGTTGGAGTCTCACTCTGTCGCCCAGACTGGAGTGCAGAGGCTGCTCCCGGCCACTGTAGCAAAAATATTTTTAAAAGATGAACTGGGCATAGTGGCAGGTGCTTGTAGTCCCAGTTGCTTGGGAGGTTAAGGTGGAAAGATCTTCTGAGCCCAGGAGTTCAGGGCTGTGATGAGCAGAGGTCATGCCACTGCCTTCCAGCCTGGGTGACAGAGTGAGATGACAACAACGAAGAAGAAAGGAGAACGAAGAAAGGAAGAAGGAAGCAGGAAGCAGGAAGAAGGAGAAGGAGAAGGAGAAGAAGGAGAAACCTGTATAGAACCACTTGTCTAACTACGGGAGAAAGTCTGGTGGGATCCCACAGATTGACTAAGAATTATGGGTCAACTTTCAAGGATAACCAGAGTCAAACTGGACTCATTAAGAAATAGTTCTAGGAGGCTGGGCATGGTGGCTCACGCCTATAATCCCAGCATTTTAGGAGGCCTAGGTGAGAGGTTTGCCTGAGGCTATGGGTTTGAGACCAACCTGGCAAGACCTCATCTCTACAATAAATTAAAAAATTCGCCAGGCATGGTGGCATATGCCTGTAGTTCCAGCTCCTTGGAAGGCTGAGGCAGAAGGGTCACCTGAGCCCAGCAGGTCGAGGCTGCGGTAGCCGTGAGCGTGCCACTGCACTCCAGCCTGGGCAATAGAGTGAGATTCCAACTAAAAAAAAAAAAAAAAAGAAAGAAAGAAAAGAAAATAAATAGTTCTAGCAGGGTGTGGTCGTGTGTGCTTGGAATCCCAGTTACTCAGAAGGCTGAGGCGGGAGGATCAGTTGAGCCTAGGAGTTTGAAACCAGTCTGGGCAACATAGTGAGACCCCCGTCTCTTATTGAAAAAGGAAGGAAGGAAGGAAGGAAGAAATATTTCTGACTGAGAAGGAAACTGTGAGCCTTTTAAAGTTAGATTTTCAATGCTTCATGGTGCCCCAAAGTGTTGAAGTCAGGTTTTGATCTGGAAGGCTTCAAAGATGGAAATAGGAACCTAGGCATTGGAGGCATGGACACGACGATGATGACCTCCTTGAACTAATCCCTTTACTATCTTTCTCTGTCTCCATTTTGAAATTAAATTAATTATTATTTTTAGACAGAAACGGGTCTCACTATTTTGCTCAGGCCAGTCGCGAACTCTGGGTTCAAGTGATCCTTCTGCCTTGGCCTCCCAAAGTGCTGGGAATATAGGCATGAGTCACTGCACCTGGCCTGCTTTTTGCTTTTTAGTCTTCCTGAATTGTACCTAGGTCTCAAGCAGCTGGTATCCTTGCAAGCTCCGCTTTGTGTCTCCAACATTTTTCTTCTGGATTCTGGTATAATTGGAGGCTTCTTAGAGTGGAGGAGGACACGGCAAACCTCAGAACCGTTCAGCTGGAGAAGCAACCGTGCTGTGTTCCACTGCCAGCAGCAGCAGAGATGCCAATCCTAACTCTTATATAATGGTTCTTAGGTGTCAGGCACTGTCTTCAGCATTTGCCACAAATTGGCTCATTTAATCCTAACAACAACAACAACAACAAGAACAGCAACAAAAAAGGATGAAAAAGGTATTATCCTCATTTCCATCTTTACAGACAGGAAAACGGAAGCGTAAAAAGGTGAGACAGTTGCCGAGAGACTGTTCTACTTGTCAAGAGAAGCTCACTTGTGTCCTGAGTCTGGAATGGCATAATGTCTCCCAGAGAAAGCCCATCTGAAGTGTTTGTTTCTAGTGGGCTTGTTGTGGGTTAGGAGCTGAGGGCATGTTCATCATTATCCGTGCCAGTCTTTGGGTTAAAATGTGCAGGGACGCACAGGGTTAGGCATTCCTCACGGGGGATCTAGCTGTGGGGAAGTCGGGGTAAACAATGGTATGAATGAATAATAGTTCAGGTTCCCAGCCAAGAAATGCCTAAACTCTGACAGTACCAGAAACAATCCTGAAATCCCATTGGCCTTCTGGGATCCCCTCCCAGAGGGGTTCTGGAACTGGGAGGGGACCTTCCTTGCACCACTGGGTGGGAGGAGGCAGGAATTCCACTCTCAGTGGGAGGCCGAAGGGCGGGCCTTTGGCATGGAGGTGGTTCTCTCTTGCAGGGGAGGGGCCTCCAGCCTCAGGGTTTAGGGTAGGGAGAGGTCTTGGACAATGGGTTTAGTTTTACTTCTACAAATGTTTACTGAGTGCTGGTTAATAACAACAGCTAATAATAGCTGGGTGTGGTGACTCGTGCCTCAATCTCCCGGCAGAGGTTGAGGTTGGAGGATCGCTTGAGGACAAGACTGTCTCTAACATAATACTAATAATAGCTAATGTTCATTGAATGTTTACTCGATTACAGATCCCATGTTAAACCTTTTCCATGCATTGATTTTGTTTTGTTTTTTTCCCTTCAATCTTCCATTGCAATCATAGGAGGCAGGTGTTGGTATCCCTAGAGAGGGATAAATAACTTCCCCACAGCCAGGCATGGTAGCTCACATCTGTAATCCCAGAACTTTGGGAGGCCAAGGCGAGAAGATTGCTTGAGCCAAGGAGTTCGAGACCACTCTGAGCAACATAATGAGATCTGGTCTCTACAAAAAATTAAAAAAAAAAAAAAATTAGCTGGATATGGTGTCACGTGCCTGTAGAGAAAAATTATCAAAAATAAAAAACTAGCCGGGCTCAGTGGCCCAGCCTGTAATCCCGCGCCTTTGGGAGGCTGAGGTGAGTGGATTGCCTGAGCTCGCGGGTTCGAGACCCGCCTGGGCAGCAAGACCTCATCTCTACAATAAATCAAAAAATCAGCCAGGCGTGGTAGTGCATGCCTGTAATTCCGGCTACTTGGAAGGCTGAGGCGGAAGGATCCCTGGAGCCCAGCAGGTCGAGGCTGCGGTGGCCGAGAGCGGCCACTACACTCCAGTCTGGGCGACCGAGTGAGACTCCAACTCAAAAAAACAAAAACAAAAAAATAAAAATAAAAATAAAAAACTTACCCATGCTAAAGAGTCCTGAATTAAAAAAAAAATTATAGAAAGGTTACAGACATTCAAAAAACTGTAAGTATACAGATTGATGAATTATGTGAAAGTGACCCATCATGGTAACAGGACCTTCCTAGTGTCCCCAAACCTTCCTTGTCCCTTCCTAATCACTATTCCCACTTCTCCCCAAATGTAAACACTATTCCGATTTCCAACTCTAGAGATTAGTTTTACCTGCTTTCTTACAGACTTTCTATGCTTGGTGGCTCATGTCTGTAATGCCAACACTTTGGGAGGTCGAGGCAGGAAGATTGCTTGAGCCCAGGAGTTCGAGACCAGCCTGGGTAATAGAGTGAGACCTTACCTTTACAAAAAAATCAAAAATTAGCTGGGTGTGGTGGCACGTGCCTGTATTACCAGCTACTTGGGAAGCTGAGGTGGAAGGATCGCCTGAGCACAGGAGGTCAAGGCTGCCTTGAGCAGTGATCTTGACACTGCACCCCAGCCTGGGCGATAGAGTGAGACCCTGACTCAAATAAATAAATGCACTTTCTACAAATGGAATCGTATGCATGTGCTCTTCTCTGTTAGTTTCTTTTGGTCAGCCTTCTGTGGGTGACATTCATCCATGTTGTTGCATGACACTCATTCACGTTCACTGCTGTACGGTGCTCTGCTGTGGAAACACACCATAATGATGTGAGCCAATCAATTGTTGGTGAGCATTTGTTTTTTCTCTCTCTTTTTTTCTTGCCATGGGAGATACAGCTTCTGTGCCAGTTCCAGTCAATGTCTTTTGGTCTTTCTTTTTTTTGAGTTGGTGTCTCACTCTGTTGCCCAGGCTGGAGTGCAGTGGCACACTCACAGCCACCCCAGCATCAACCAGCTGGGCTCAGGTGATCCTCCGCCTCAGCCTTCCAAGTAGCTGAAGCTACAGACATGCACCACCACATCCAGCTAATTTTTTTTATTTTTATTTTTTATTGTAGAGATGAGGTCTCGCCAAGTTGTCCAGGATGGTCTTGAATCCCCAGGCTCAGGCAATCCTCTCACCTCAACCTCCCAAAGTGCTGGGATTACAGTGCTGGGATTACAGCCTGGCTGGCCGGTTGTGCTCTTAAAGCTTGACGGGCGCCCTGGGCATAGGGAGCCAAGGACAAAACTGGGTTTCCCGGGGAGGGTGGGCACGGAGAGAAGAGCCCGGTGGCCTGCCGACATGGGTGGATGAGGCTGCCTGCTCAGACCAAGGATGGTGGGAGGAGGACAAAGTGACGACTGTTTAGAAAGCAAGACCCAGTGCAAGAATTGCCAAGTGCCTGAAACCTTCCTGCGTGCAAACCTCACTCACGTTGAGTTTTGTTCTTTCTCTGCTGGTGCGACTTCTGTGGGGTGGTCCTCAGGGCCTGGATGATGAGGCGTGGGCTCTAGGAGGTGGGAAGTCAAGGACAAAGGCAAGGAGGCAGAGTTGATAAGAGAGGAATTTAGGTGAGACCTCTGAGAATGGACCAGGGGCAGGAAGGGAAAAGAGAACAGAATCAGGATGTGGTGCTCCTGATGAAAGGGTGGGAGGTCACAGGATGTAGGGACAGGGTCTAGGGCAGGGTTCAGGGGCAAGGTCAGAGGAGTCCGGGGCCACTGAGAGTTGGAGAGAAGCCCACTGGTCCCTAAACCGTCTCCATGTCTGCGGCCATATTGAGACAAAGGCAGTACTTTCTCCACCCAGAAAAACACCGGCCTTGTAGATTTCTGCCGCCTCCATTTTAAGGATCCTTCACACCAACATTTTTACTTTATTTTACTTTATTTTTTTGAGTCTCACTCTGTCATTCAGGTTGGAGTGCCATGGCACCACCATGGTTACCACAGCCTCAACCTGCTGAGCTCAGGCGATCCTTCTGCCTCAGCCGTCCAAGTAGGTGGAATTGAGGTGTGTGTCACCACACTCAGGTTTTTGTTTGTCTGTTGGTTTTTTAAATTATAGAGAGGAGGTCTCCCCTTGTTGTCCAGGCTGGTCTCAAACCCCTGGACTCAGGCAATTCTTTTGACTCGTCTCCCAAAGCACTGGGATTCCAGGCGTGAGACACTGCGCCTGGGCTCAAATTTTTACTTGACTTTCAACGCCCGCTGCTGTTTAGTGGCAGACATTCACAGGTGACCATGACCACAGATGAATGAGAGGCGATTTCTGTAGGAGTTCTAGCAAGTGCTGACAGAGATGATCATGCTTCACTGGAGAGCTTGTGTGTGTCTGCACGTGCTGGGTGGGGGATATTTGTGATTTTTATATTCAGATGCAGTCAGATTTGCTGCTGGTGAAAGTGGTCTCAGTTCGCAGGGTAGGATTAATCGTATGCATAATTGACTGTGGCTCATGGTGGTTCTCTGATCATGCTGTGTGGCCCACTGAAAGTCTGAGAACTGTGTCAAGGTACAGTAGGCAGGACTGGGTGGGGTGGGGGGTGAGAAGATGTAAGAGGAAGAAGCAGTGGAAACGGGGCTGCAAAGTGTGGGAGGCAGTGATTTAGGGGACCCAGAGCAAGGGTCCCCAAGAGGACTGGCTGGGGAAAAGAGAAAGGAGCTGCAACTGCAGATATGATGAGGGTTTAGGGGGAAAGTCTTTAAAAAGAGATTTGTTGACCGGGTGCAGAGGCTCACGCCTATAATCTTAGCACTTTGGGAGACCGAGGTGAAAGGATTGCCTGAGCTAGCCTGGACAACTTGGTGAGACCTCATCTCTACAATAAATCAAAAAATTAGCTGGGCATGATGGTGCATGCCTGTAGTTCCAGCTACTAGGAAGGCTGAGGCGGAAGGATCACCTCAGCCCAGCAGATTGAGGATTCGGTGGCCATGAGCGTGCCACTGCACTCCAGCTTGGACGACACGGTGAGAACTCCAACTCAAATAATAATAATAATAATAATAATAAATAAAATAAAAAGAGATTCATGTGGTTCAGACATCTTCAAAGGGGTGGTGATCTGAGCCTGATGGAGAGGTAAGATTTGGGTCTCCTCCTTGGACAGTCTGGCGAAGGACAATGTGATCCAAGAATCTGGGACTCAAGAGAGGGTGGAGATTGAGGTAGGCAGCACTGAACCATTTTTTGTAATAGAAATAATTGTCATACTAAGTCAGAACCACTGTGCTTCTCCGTCTTCTGAGGTATGTGTTTGTGTGTATGTGTGACATTTTCCTTCCAGTTTGGCACTGCAGCTCTTCTGCTGAGGATGGGGAGAGACAGCCCATCAGCCCATATACAGCAATCACAGTGAAAACAGGCAAGCTCTCCCGCACCCAGGCACCAGCACCCCAACACATACACACACACATACACTCTTAGGTTCTAGTGAACACAGGAACAAGTTGAAGTACTGACATTTATTTATTCAAACTATTTATTTTAGAGATGGGGTCTTGTTCTGTGGCCCAGACTGGAAAGCAGTCATGTGAGAGCAGTTCACTGCAGTTTCGAGGTCCTGGGCTCAAGGAATACTCCCGCCTCAGACTTCCCAGTAGCTGGGACTACAGCTGTGTGCCACCATGACTGGCTCCTTAAAAAAATTGTTTTTTTGTAGTCGGGAGCGGTGCCTCACGTCTATAATCCCAGCACTTTGGGAGACCGAGGTGAGAGAATTGCCTGAGCCCACGGGTTTGAGACCAACCTGGGCAACTTGGTGAGACCTCATCTTTACAATAAATAAAAAAATTAGCCAGGCATGGAGGCGTGTGCCTGTAGTTTCAGCTACTTGGAAGGCTGAGGCAGAAGGATCATCTGAGCACAGCAAGTCAAGGGTGCAGTGGCCATGAGTTTGCCACTGTACTCCAGCCTGGGTGACAGAGCGAGACTTCAACTAAAAAAAAAATTTTTTTTTGTAGTCAGGCACAGTGGCTCACGCCTATAATCCCAGCACTTTGGGAGGCCGAGGTGAGAGGATTGCCTGAGTCCATAGGCTCAAGACCAGCTTGGGCAACTTGGTGAGACCTGATCTCTACAGTAAATAAAAAAATTAGCTGGGTGTGGAGGCAGGTGACTATAGTTCCAGCTACTTGGAAGGCTGAGGTGGAAGGATCTCCTGAATCCAGCTGGTCAAGGCTGCAGTGGCCGTGAGCATGCCACTGCACTCCAACCTGGGCAACAGAATGAGACTCTGACTTAAAAAAAAATTTTTTTTGTAGAGACCAGGCCTCACTATGTTGCCCAGGCTGGTCTTGAACTCCTGGCCTTGAGCAATCCTCCTACCATGGCCTCCCAAAGTGCTAGAGGACAAGTGTGAGCAACCGTGCCTGGCCAAGGTATTGATCCTTGTACATTCTTCTGATTCTATTGCTAACGAATTCAACAAGGCAGCAAAAGTCAGCCACTGCCCATCCACTATGCCTCCACTCGGGTCATGAAGACTCCTGTCTCCTTGCTCCCCTCAACAGATGCCTCCTTTCTGCCCCCCTATAAATTCCAGATCTTTATTGAGGTCCTGATCTTTCCAGTGGCATCTCATATCTTCAGTTACATCTTTCAACCCTTCCAGTTTGAGTGCTCTGTAGTCCCAGGGGTTAATGACCCTTCGGGACACTGGGCGCGTGTCTTGTAAACAGGTGGCACACACAGGGTTCATCATCCTGGATGATTCCAAACAGGACCAAGCTGGGATAGTCTTCTCCCCTCCCAATGCCAAGAGTGCATGTCTGCAAGAAATACCTAAGTGATGGGCCGGGCATGTTGGCTCACACCTGCAATCACACATGCTGAGGTGGAAAGATTGCTGGAAGTCAGGGGTTTGAGACCAGCCTGGGCAACATTGTGAAGCCTTGTCTCTAACATTAAAAAGAGAATTAAAAAGAAAAAATACATTAATGATAAATCAATAATTAATAAATAGTATCCAGGAAGATGTTTGCAAGGGATTGGAAGGGAAGAGGTCTCTGCCAACCAAGAAGAAACTAAAAGCCAGACCTCAAAGAGAGGTGACCCAACCAGAAGCTTCCTTGCAGACTGCTGTGGTGAGGGAGGTGGGAGGTTGGGTGGGTGAGAGGGAGCCTGGGAGCCCACCGCTGACATAGGGACTGTGGGCATGAGTCACCGGCGGGGGTGGGGATGATCTGTGGAGGAAATCTGTGATAAATTGAGCACATTGAGAAGTTGAGTGTGCCCCTACCATGCTCAGTAAGCCAGCTGACTGAATAACTCCAAAGTAAAAGAGAGAATAGAAGTGGGAGATATTTTTAGGCCAGGTGCGGTGTCTCATGCCTATAATCCCAGCACTTTGGGAGGCTGAGGTGAGAGAATTGCCTGAGCCCATGTGTTCAGAACTAGCCTGGGCAACATGGTGAGATTTCATCTCTACAATAAATCAAGAAAAATTAGCCGGGCATGGTGGCACAAGTCTGTAGGTTCCAGCTACTTGGAAGGCTGAGGCAGAAGGAGCGCCTGAGCCCAGCAGGT
This sequence comes from Carlito syrichta, assembly GCF_000164805.1. Lineage (NCBI taxonomy): Eukaryota > Metazoa > Chordata > Mammalia > Primates > Tarsiidae > Carlito > Carlito syrichta. The sequence goes on from NW_007232508.1 coordinate 25,472, forward strand.
CGAGGATGCAGTGGCTGTGAATGTGCCACTGCACTCCAGCCTGGGCAATAGAGTGAGACTCTGACTCAAAAAAAAAAAAAAGAAAAAAAAGAAGTGGGAGTTTTTTTTTAATTGTTATCATTATAAAGTTGGTTTATTGTTGATCTTAAAAATAAAATACCAAAATGTTCTGGTGAGTTGTTTGAGAGCAACTATACTCCACGTAGCCACGGCACCAGAGCAGTCATATTCAAGAGCAAAAAGAAGTGAGAAGAGCTAACCATGGGCCCCACCACAGTCCATGTCTTGGGCATCAACAGAGTTCTGGCATACTTTGTGCCGGGTGGGCTGGGCTTGGGGACCCATGAACGCATCGCCTCTGGCTCAGGTAGAATGGGAAGGTGGCTTTAGGTTTAGGGTCACCGGAAAGCAGTAGTCATCCAGCTAGCCCTCCCTCACTTGTTCATTGGAAATGTTTCCTGAGCGCTTAGGGCCACTTGCTGCATTAGGACATATCAAAGAATGGCCTTTGTTCTGGAAGAGTCACGGTCTAGTTTGCATTCCTCAACCTTGCCCCTCGCAAGGCTGTGTGAGTTTCTAGAACTCAGGCCTCCTGCCCCTTGCTGTAGACTCAGGACCACTGGAATTGTGGAATATGGGAACCCTCACATTCCAGCTCTGCTCACAGTGTGGGCAGCTATTCGTAATCAAGGGACTGTGTTTTTGTTTCCTGGAATGGTCACCATTCAGAAAGAGAATGGGGCTTGTGCTCATGTCCAGCGTGGCTCAGGGCTGGACTAGTAGTCACTGAACTTCATAGGAAGGAAGCCCCTGTGGACCCTTGAGGAAGCCACGGGGATAGACAGGCAGAAACAGACGGCAGTGCTTCAAAGGGCAACAGAAGAAATTGAAAGTGAAGACATTGACTTCTTGTTGTTGTTTTAGAGATGGGATCTTGCTCTCTTGCCCAGGCTGGCCTGCAGTAGCATGATCATAGCTCCCTGTAGCCTTGTCCTCCTGCCTCAGCTTCCCAGGTAGCTGGAACTATAAGCATGCGCCAACATGCTTAGCTGACATTGCCTTCTTACTGTGCAGAGAATAGTGTTTGGCAGTTTTCCTAAGATGCATGGATTACTTTTGCAATTTTCAATGATATATATAATGAATGAATACATGAAAGATAGAAAAATGCGGCTTGGGAAGGAGACTTGTCATGCACAAGGTTTGACTGTGGGGAAAGGCGTGTGGGGGTGGCAGAGGAGGGTGGGGCAAGTAGAGTCTGTTTTAAGGAGGAGGTCTAAGTGGGTGGTGGGTGCAGGTGCCACACCAGCATGGGGGGAGGCATGAGGGGGTCTTGGGGGAGGAGGGCTCGGGGCTTGGCTGCAGGGGAGGATCCTCTCTAGAGGGAAAAGGCCAGGGATGCAAATGGCAGTCCTCCCAGCGTGCATCACACACTACCCTGATTCTCCCTGCCTTTGGCTTTGTCCCCATGGGCACATTTTGACCTGAAACCAACCCAAGAGAGAACAAGTGGAGTGACAAGTGTAAGCCGAACTGTATGATTCATGATGCTAATTTAAACATTCTGATTTAGTCTTTGCTTTGGCGACTGAATTTATGCTCAGTTAGAAAGGGATGGGTGGCAACCTTGCATTATGTACACTGGGTCCCAACTCAGAGCCAGGCACAATGCCCTGGTCCCTCCTGGATCACAAGGTGGCACCTCTGGGGGCTCCGGATCTCCTTGCGATTTGCGTTTCCACAGGACCAGATGTTAATCCGGCTTTACAGGGAACTGCTGAAGTCAGAGGCTGATGTGGAATCGGGCATCCTTTGGGAACCCCATCTCCCCCTCTGTGGCAGTAGGTTATTTAAAAATTTCTGGCCAGAGGCAGTGGTTCATGCCTGTCATCCTAGCACTTTGGGAGACTGAGGTGGATTGCTTGAGCCCAGGTGTCCAACACCAGCCTAGGCTACATAGTGAGATCTTATCTCTACAAAAAATGCAGGGGAAAAAAAACCCAAAGAAAAAAACTACTTTAAAACATTTTCAAAATTAAAAATAAAAAATTCCTGACTTTGAGGTTTTGAAGTGGCTCAAGAAAGGCCAGGTTCCTGGTGATCAGCCACTCTGTGTTGCTCTCCTGTCCATTTAGAAGCCCCAAGATACGGTGGGGCTGAGTCTGCAGGCATTTCCTCTTGCCTAACCAGGATTTGTGGAGCCTCAGCCCAGGGGGTGAGATACCCTCTCAGATGCTGGGGATTAAAAAAAAAATTATAGGCCGGGCTCAGTGGCTCAGCCTGTAATCCCAGCACTTTGGGAGGCCGAAGTGAGTGGACTGTCTGAGCCCACGGGTTCGAGACTCACCTGGGCAACTTGACGAGACCTCATCTCTACAATAAATCAAAAATTAGCTGGGCGTGGTAGCACGTGCCTGTAATTCCGGCTACTCGGAAGGCTGAGG
>NW_007232508.1:27935-36324 GCF_000164805.1 Carlito syrichta
CGGCCACTGCACTCCAGTCTGAGTGACAGAGTGAGACTCCAACTCAAAAAAAAAAAAGACAAAACCTGGTGCCAGCACTTGGTGAACCCTCAACTTACTAAGAAAGATCATTGGCAAAAAATTGCTGAAATCAGGGTAATAAGAGTTATTATAGGGGCTTGTATGGGGGGACCTGGATAGGGAAAAGGGTGTAGTTTTTTTGGTATTTGGGAGAGGGACATCAGGCTAGATCACAGGGCAGTCTTCTGCTGAGAAGGTCTTTTTCTTTTTTATATATTTAAAATGCAGTCAGGGTCTCGCGATGTTGCCCAGGCTGGTCTCCAACTCCTAGGCTCAAGTGATATTTCAGCCTCGGACTCCCAAAGTGCTGGAATTATAGGTGTGAGCCACTGTGCCCAGTCAGAAGGTCTTTCAATAGCCTCTCACCTCACATAGAACTCTAAGTTGGCCTTGACAATCCAACCACCTTATTTAGATGAGGACCCAAGGCCTTCTGTCCCTAGTATAAGCATGAATTTTCTAGTCATACCCCAACTCGTGCTAATTCCCATGCAGAGCAGGAAAAGGGCAGCAGAATCGGGGTGAAGTGTACACACTCACAGACTTCTAGATTTGTAACCACACAGGCAGAACACTTTCTTCAAAGAAAGTGAATTTCTTCAATGGTTGACACGAATTCCGATGATCATAGGAAGGATCTAGTTGTTGTCAATGAAATTGAGTGAGGCCAGAGCGGCAGCTAATCCCTTTAATGGGAAGATCCAGAAATATACACAGAGACTTTTCTTTGTACTCCTAAGCTGATCAGAAGGATAAGCTGGCCTGGCCACGCTGCAGATTGACTTCAGGACACTCGAGGTTGCTGCCACGTAAGTGCAATCACCTCAGGGAAATGGGCGAAATCTCCAAAACAAAGCCCCCCTCTTTTTTTTTTTTTTTCATAAACCAGTGATTTTGAAAAATGAATACTGAGAGTGGTCCTGTCCACCCCCGCACCCTTCCTTCCTGGGCTGAGAAAGAGTAGGAGGAGTCTGTGCAAACCTCAGAAGGTCACAAACACCTCTGAGCTCCACCCTCTGGGAAGATGATTTCTGGGAAGGGGAGACTGAGAACCTGGAGCCTCCCAGCCTCCAGGAAGCCAAGCCCCGGGTCCCCTTCCCAGTCCAGGCTGATCCCAAACCCTCATTTTCTTCTCTGTTGTCCCACTCTCAGGACTGGCCCGGCCTGTTACCTTTTTAACAACAGCAGCCTCTCAGTCCGCTCCCCTGAAAAGGTAGTGCCCAGGCCTCCCTGCATGCTCACCTCTCCGCCACCCAAGGCAAACAGATGGGCCTTTTCCTTTTCTTTTAAGTTTTAAAATAACTTTATTAGTGAGAAGAAGAGAAAGAAATAAAGCAATATTTATTAGACAGAAGAAGAGACGGAAAGAGGGAGATTCATGCCAGAAGCACCCGATATGGACGAGTCTCTCAAAAAGAAAGACTTGCTTTCTTTTCTTTTTATTTATTTATTTTTTGAATCGGGGTCTCACTCTGTTGCCCATGCTGGAGTTCAGTGGCGGGAGCACCGCTCACTGCAGCCTCGACCTCTGGGGCTTAGGCGATCTTTCCACCTCAGCCTCCTCAACAGCTGGGACCACAGGTGTGCACCACCATGCTCAGCTCAATTTTTGATTTTTTTTTTTTTTGCAGAGATGAAGTCTTGCTGTGTTGCCCAGGCTGATCTCGAACTCCTGGGCTAAAGCAATCATTCTGCCTCAGCAGAGTGTGCTGGGATTACAGATGTGAGCCACCACACTTGGCATCTTTTCTTTTTTTTTCTGAGTTGGAGTCTCACTCTGTCGCCCAGGTTGGAGTGCAGTGGTATGCTCCCGGCCACTGGAGTCTTGACATGCTGGGCTCCGGCGATCCTTCCACCTCAGCCTTCCAAGCAGCCAGAACTATAGGCGCATGCTACCATGCCTGGCTAATTTTTGATTTATTGTAGAGATGAGTTCTCACCAAGTTTCCCAGGTGAGGCAATCCACTCGCCTCGGCCTCCCAAAGTGCTGGGATCACAGGCTGAGCCACCAAGCCCGGCTGGCATCTTTTCTTTTTAATGTTTTTTAGAGATGGGGTCTCACTATTGCTCTCCAGGCAGGTCTCAAATTCCTGTCCTCAAATGATCCTCCTGCCTCTGTTGTTCAAAATATCAGGACTGCAGACATGAGTCACCAGGCCTAGCGTCCTTTTCATTTTAAGGAGTTGCATCTCTGCTCACCATAGGACAACAGGGGTTAACAAAATTAATGAATATTTCCTTCTTGATTCGTGAGTGATCTCGCTATATATCGGCTATGAACCACTTGTCACAGGCAGCACAATTCATGTTTTTCCTACAATATTTTTCCCCATGTGACTTTTTTCTTAATATGCCTTTTTTTTTTGCTGAATTTTCTTTTAGTTGTTAGTAACAGAAAGCAACTCTGGAACGCTTTAATCAATGACAAAAACACAGCAAAGACATGTATCAGATGGATACTATCTCATGAGATCTACTTTAGATTAGTTTGGTCATGCCACCTCAGAGGAATTTCTAATGGAATTCAATCATGTCATTTCTAGAACAGTTTAAGATAAGTAGGATCTCTGCAGCCCTGAGTCTTCTTGTCTGAGATCAAGGCATGGTTCTCCAAGCCTTGTGCCCTGAGAAGAGCTTTCATATGTTTCTTAAGTTCTTTCCTCAATATTCTAGACTTCGGGTTGCCATTTTGAAAACAGCAATGAACAAAATATTGGAGTTTAAGAAGCTCAAGCCCCTTCAAGTGGAATGCTCTTCTAAGGAAATGTCCGGACAACATTGCCTTTGTGTACATGAAAGAAAATGCTAGAAATACTCTAAACATCAAGAGTCGGAGATTGGTCCAATAAATACTAGTATAACTACAGTAACAGATCCTCAAAATCTAGCACTAGGACCACTGCAACATAGAAGTGGTAGACCTAAGCCAGTTTGTCTGAAACCTCAACCTACTCTTAACCCCAAGCTGCACTGCCTTCTATACAAAATAAAAACCATTTCTCATTCACTTCACATGGGCTAGTTTTCTTGGGAAATAACATGACCCATTTGGAGAAGCGGACCTTCCAGAACTATGTATGTTATCAAGGTGAGGGGATACTTTTTTGAGTTGGAGACTCACTCCGTTGCCCAGGCTGGAGTGCTGTGACAAGCTCACGGCTACCCCAGCCTCGACCTGCTGGGCTCCGGCGATTCTTCTGCCTCAGCCTTCCAAGTAGCTGGAACTACAGGCACGTGCTATCATGCCCAGTTAATTTTTTGATTTATCGTAGAGATGAAGCCTTGCCAAGTTGCCCAAGCTTTCTCAAACCCCTGGGTTTAGGCAATCCTTTCCCCTTGGCCTCCCAAAGTACTGGGATTACAGGCTTGAGTCACCTCGCCTGGTCAGATACTTTAATAATAATGAAAGTTAAGGCCATCTGTGAGCTATATTCCAGACAACACACAAAGGCTTAAAACCACTCTGGCTCGGTGGCTCAGCCTGTAATCCCGCGCCTTTGGGAGGCTGAGGTGAGTGGATTGCCTGAGCCTGCGGGTTCGAGACCCGCCTGGGCAGGCGAGACCTCATCTCTACAATAAAATAAAAAAATTAGCCGGGCGTGGTAGCATGAGCCTGTAGTTCTGGCTACTTGGAAGGCTGAGGCAGAAGGATCGCCAGAGCCTAGCAGGTCGAGGCTGCGGTGGCCGGGAGCGGCCACTGCACTCCAGTCTGGGCGACAGAGTGAGACTCCAACTCAAAAGACCCCCAAAAAACCAAAAAAACAAACAAACACACAACAAAAAAACCCCACTCTCTCAGGCCAGGTGCAGTGGCTTATACCTGTAATCCAAGCACTTTAGGAGGCTGAGGCGGGAAGATTGCTTGAACCCAGGAGTTCGAGACCAGCCTGGGCAATATAGGGAGCCCTCCTCTCTACAAAAAGTAAAAAATAAAAAAATCAGCTGGGTGTGATGGCACATGCCCGTAGCTATTCCCAACTACTTGAGGCTGAGGCGGAAGGATTGATCACCTGAGCCCAGGAGACTGAGGCTGCGGTGAGCTGTGATCTGTGATCATGCCACTGCACTTCAGCCTGGGCGACTCCGACTTAAGAAAATAAATCAATAAAATAAAACCTTTCTCTCATTCAGCCCTCGCCAATCTCTGGAAAGTGGTAACTGGTTACTTTATGAACACTGTGGCGGACTTGGGCTTGCTGCCCTGGGGTCCTCTCCTCTGCCCACTCCTTCCAAAGGCGGTGAGTGTTCAGTTCTTGCATCTTTAAAAATAAACACACAAAAAAGAAAAGAATTAAAAAGATAAAATGCAACATAGAAAAAATTAGATTTGTCCATTTTCTGTTGGACAGTGCTGCTTTAGAGAAACTAAAAGTTTTTGGTTACTCTGCTGGGAAACTGTTAAAATACAATATTACAACACAAGACAGAAATCCAACAAGCAGTTTAGATGTTCTGCCAGAGAAGCTGACCAATGTTTCCCCAGAACCAATTGCAAAGGCACCTCTGGAAATAAGCCATTTTATTGACTATGCTGATTCAATCCTGAGTCCCTATTCCACAATATCAACCATATCATTAATGCTATCTAGAGGGAGTTAATGGATCTTAAATTACTGGAAAGAAAGAATTCAAATGAATTAACGTGTGGTAGCGTCAGATATTTCAGTACCCTCTTTGTCTGTGATCAAGTGCACTAAAGCATTTCTCTTAGAAGCATTGTTTTCCAAGGTTGTCAAGTCTTCCAGGATTATATTTTAGATACATTAATTCAGTGGATTATGTATTAGGCCTTTACAAGTGATTATGATCTCTGGACTTTTGTCTTTCCTTTTTTTTTTTAATCAATATTTTTTATTATGATTTTGTGGGGTACATCCCACTGGCAGATGAATATGTAGTATTTTAAAATGTAAATATAAACAGATGAATTTAATTTTAATATATTTTATTTACCATGGCATAGCCAAGATATAATTTCAGTATGCAATCAATATAAAAATTTATAAATAGAATATTTCACATTCCTTTTTATTCTTGTACTAAGCCTTTAAAAAAAATTTGGCTTGTGTTTTACACTTGTAACACAACTCAATTCAGACTGGCTACATTTGAAGCATTCAGTAGCTACCATATAGGACAGCATAGTGCTAATGTATATCAACACATTCAATGAATAGATAATTAAATCCTTTAATAAATTATATTAACCAAATGATTCAGAAATGTGTTTATACTGCACTGCACTGTTGTAGTTTTGAAGATTATTTTAATTGTTATCTAAAACTGAACATGTCTGTTCACTATGAAATAGTAAACAAATATTTTTTGGATGATATGATTTAGATAAAATAAATGTAAAGGTAATAAAGTATTATTTTTGAAATGAAAAAAAATAAAAATAAAAAAATAAACACACAGACAGGCTCTGTGGCTCAGCCTGTAATCCCACGCTTTGGGAGGCTGAGGTGAGTGGATTGCCTGAGCCCGCGTGTTCGAGACCCACCAGGGCAACTTGGTGAGACCTCATCTCTACAATAAATAAAAAAAAAATTAGCCGGGCGTGGTAGCCCGCGCCTATAGTTCCAGCTACTTGGAAGGCTGAGGCAGAAGGATCGCCAGAGTTGAGCAGGTCGAGGCTGCGGTGGCTGGGAGCAGCCACTGCACTCCAGTCTGGGCGACAGAGTGAGACTCCAACTCAAAAAAATAATAATAAAAAAATAAAAATAAACACACTGCCTGGAATTTGGAAAGGCCTGTTACAGAAGAGTGCTGAACTTTTGTAATGGCCCCCAAATAAATTACTCAGCCAAATAAACAAACTGTGGAATTGCTATATATATCTTTTAAAATCATAAATTAAAACAATTCATTGAAACTTGCCAGTCTTGGACAAAATACAACTTCTCAAAATGTTATGAGTTTAAAAGTTAGCCTGAGCATGTTGGCAGTTTTGATAAGCTCTCTTCTACTTCCTGTGTTAATTCCGTACACACACACATGTTGGCTTTGCTAAAAATACGGATCCCTGCTTTTGTGTTTCTTTTATCTATTTTTTTCCTTAGGGATATATATGTATGTATATTATATATAAATGTATATATATATATTTTTTTGAGTCAGAGTCTCACTCTGTTGCTTAAGCTAGAGTGCAGTGGTATGCTCACGGCCACCGCAGCCTTGACCTACTGGTCTCAGGTGATCCCTCCATCTTAGCCTCCTAAGTAGCTGGAACCGCAGGTGCATGACACCATGTCCAGCTAATTTTTGTTTATTTATTGCAGAGACAAGGTCTTGCCAAATTGCCCAGGCTGGTCTTGAACCCCTAGGCTTAGGAATTCCTCTTGCCTCCGCCTCCCAAAATGCTGGGATTACAGGAGGGAACCACCTTGCCTGCCTTGAGGGTAAAAATCAACTCAGGTCTGGCATCTGGAATTTAACTACTCATTGATGCTAGTTCTTTGCAGCAGACTCTGCTCCATTCTAGTTTATCTTTAAGGGGAAAACCATTCGAATGCTGTTTGGATCTGAATTTCTTTCTTTTTTTTTTGAGTTGGAGTCTCACTCTGTTGCCCAGACTGGAGTGCAGTGGCCGCTCCCAGCCACCGCCGCCTCAACCTGCTGGGCTCGGCATGGATCTGAATTTCTAAAGAAGGAAAGAAGGAAGTGGTAAACTTAAGAAAGAGCCCGACTCTTTCACTTAGTGACATGAGGAATGACTACAAACTGGTCTCAGGACACCAGAAAAGTGCAGGTGGAACCACCCCCACAGGGGAGCCTGACCTGCTCTCTTGGGGCCTGGTCACACTCCAGCCGGAGACCTCACTATACAGTGACACAGTGCTCTGCCTGGGAAGACAGTGGGACAAGCAAACCCCAGCAGGCTCTAAGGGGCACTTGAACTTGAACTTGTAAATCCCCTGCCTTCATTTAACAGGCCTTTGGAAACAACCCTAACCTTGAAAGGAGGAAATTCTCAGTGGGAATTTATGCAACCCTGGCCAGTTACAAAAACAGGTAGAAAGTAAACCACAACCTCAGGGTATTTTTGGTTCCAGGAAAAAAGTCCCAAGTACAGAAGGAAGGTAGTGAGCCTGAGCTCACCGCCTTCTCAGGGCTGCTCAGGTGTGAAGCCTTCTTCACCAGAAATTGCTGCTCCCGGGTTCCCCTACCCTCCTGGCCCAGATGCCACGTTCTGAGCCTGCACCATGCCATTCTGCTTCCTGCTGGCGACACTGGAAGACCGGGTGACCAGGACAGCGGGTCCAGAACAGTGCACCTTATCACCAGGGCCTCAAGAGGCCTCGAAGTCTAACTTCGCTCCAGCTCACCCCTTCCCCAGCTGAATTTTGGATTCAGGGCTCCCCTGTCCTCCTCAGCCCGCCCAGCAGAGGCTGGGGGTCCTCAAGCCTTGTCCGCAAAGCTGCATCTGTCCAGTTTTGTACGTCTTTGGCCCACGAAGTCCTCCACCGGCTGGCCTCTGGGGGACGTGCTGTCAAGATCGGGGGAAAGAGAGAGAGGTGATGGTTACCGCATCTTCTGACCCTGACGCAGGGCACTCACTCACCATCACCTCTGCATGCACAGTCTTTTCCATCACGGTTTGGTTCGGGGGGCTTCCTCCTTGCCGAGGTTAGCGGTTCCCCGTGGCAAATTCCCCACATATCCTCCCCCTCACACTCCCCCTTCCCACCCCTCACTAGGAGAGGCCAAGGCCGGGCCAGTGGGGCGCTGGGCCTGCAACACGGCTGTCGCCTGCGGCCCTGCTCGCCGCTCCTTTTGGCAGCCAGCTGCGGGTTCAGCGCCCCGCCACGGTCTCCCGGGGTGAGTACGCAGATCACAGCATGTGGCATTGGCCAGGCAGGGGTGGGGGTGGGGAAGGATGGCGTCCCTTCCAACCCAGCTGTTTTCCCCTGAGGTTTCCGAACACCTCCCCCATCCCCAGACCAACCTGCAAGCGACAGTTGGCCCGGGTTCTGCGTGATCTGGGGACTCTGAGGACGCTCCCCGCCCTTCGCCCCTGGTTGAGCCTCCTCCACGGCAGCCTTGAGCCCTTAGTTCGGACGGGCGCAGTTCACCGCACTCCCCCCAGTCCAGGGCCCCGTCGGGGGTTCCGCCCCCCGGTCCCCCTGTCCTCCGCCTTCGCGCGCCCCGAGGTTTCCCTGGTCTTAAGTCGGCCGTGGCCGGATAGAGCCGACCCCGATCCCTGGGAGGTGAGAAGACCGGCTGGGGGCCTCCGAAGCGGCGGAGGGTGGGCCCGAGGGGTCCGGTGTTCCCGGCCCGGGAGTCCCCCGACCCCCACCTCCGTCCCCGTTCCCGTCCCGCGGGGCCG
>NW_007232508.1:37141-40879 GCF_000164805.1 Carlito syrichta
GGTGGTGGGGAGCTGGGTGGCCTGCCCGTCCCAGCCTGAGGGTGAGGAAGGAAGCGCAGCGAGGGACGCCGGCAGTCTCCCGGCCTCGCCACATTCCCCCAGGGTCCTCTTGTCTCCGAATTCGCGCTGGCGGTTCGTGCTGGAATCCATGGTTGACTCCTGGACCCCCTCTGTTACGTTTCCCCAGGCCCCTGGCAGGCCACGATTCCTCCACGCATACAGGGGACAACTCCTACCCAGCGCCCGATTTGTCGCCTCGGCCCCCTGGTCTGCCGTTGCCCTAACATGCCGGGGTGCGCGCGGGATCAGCTTCTGCGGATCGCCGGGCTTGGAAGCGACAGTTCCCTCTGTCGCCGGAGCTGCTTGGTCCTCCACCCCCACCCCCGCTGAGCCATGTGGCCCGCGGCGGCCTGATCTCAGACTTGTCTGTTTGCACGGTCACCGCCTCGAGCCAGTGCCTGCTGGGGGCTCCCCGGAGGCAGGACCTAGGGAAAGCAGCCGGGGGGGTGGGCACCCCCAACCCCCTCGCAGGGAAGGCGAGGCTGGAGGAAGGCACAGGCTATCTGTTAGTTCTGTCAGGACTCAGAGAAAGCAAGAAACATTTAGAAAAGGAAAGAAAAAGTTGACTTGAAAGACTCCTGAAACACAGCCCACCAGGCATTTCGTGGGAAAACGGCAGAGTGACCGTGGTAGCCACATCCTCATTGGTCTGTGCTCTGTGGACAAGTAGCCGCATCCTCACCTGATTTTATATTCCCCAAGGTCCGTGGTATCTGCAGGTGTTGCCTAGCACACATCAGAAATGCAAGTGCTTTCTGTTGACAGAAAATACGTGCTTTTACTTGGGCACCTGGGTGACCCTGTGCCTTTGATTTATCTGGGTGCCTGATTTGTCCCTGACTGTAGTCTGTTCTGGGCTTGGGCCTATGGGAAGCCGGCCAGTGTGAGTTTCTGCTTGTATTAACTTGACACAGCGTTTGAGCTTGGAGGCAGGGTCTGTGCTTGTACTGGGTCAGGCAGTGAGACCTAAGATGGGGTCCCCGGAGCCTTGTCATCCGGAGCCCTGCAGTTCCTGTCGCTGCTCCCCAGGGCGGTGCCCACGCCCCCAGTGCAGTTGGCAGATGTCCCCGATGTGGGCAGTTAAGGCTGGGAGCCCCTCCCGAGGCTCCCGGGGTGTCTTTCAAGCCGCACTTTCAGTTTAAGCCTGAGATTTCAGGCCCAGATGTTTATGTTAGAAACAGCTCCTTCGGAAGCAGGTCTCTGGGCCATCTTTAAAGGAACTCCCAAAGCTCATGAAGGACACAGGTGGGGTGCATCTTTCCCCGTGTGTTGGGTAGCCTGATGGTCTTGGGCAGAAATGGGCGTGGGCGGGGCCTGGCAAAAAATAAGTGTTTGAAAACGGCTGCACCAGATAAAACTGACAACAGCGTAAACCATCCTCAGGAGACTTGGGCCAGCTGGATTGAGAGTCCAGACAGCTCTTGAAAGCCCATCCCCTCGGTGGAGAGGCAGGGAAGGGCATGGCTTGGGAGGCTAGGACCAGCCTCCAGGCAGCTCTCTGCCTCAGTTTCTCCTTTTGTAAAATAGGGATAGCGACAGGGTTGTCCCTCCAGGATTGTGAGCATGAAACGCCTTAATGCAGACGGTGCTCTGAGAAGGCCCCCACAGCCAGTGTTTACCATCCTGTCCTGTTTCTCCCTTGCTGACCCCCTGGCTTGGAAGAGAGCACCTCCTAGTTTTGTGGGGTTCCCCCCCTCTTGTGCCAGTTGAGGCCTTTTCTCTGCTTTTCTTTCCCCTTAACTAAACTAAGGTGGAGAGGGAGGCTGGTTATCCTTTGTTCCTCCACTTTGAGTCCAGAAATTGTGGGCTTCTGGCACATGGCCAGTAGACTTTGAGACCCCTGGGCTCTTTTATCTTAGGATCAGGAGGAGGTAGCCTGTGTTCTATGCTTTGGACTGGGGTGGGGGGCAGGAGCCTCCATTCTCCCCATCACTTCTCAGTGCTCTTGATCAAATAGCGTCCATCCTCCTGAAAAACAGCCGAGAGGACAGTGTGGCACGGTCCAAATGTATCACTCCATGCAAATGGACTGTGAGTCACCACACAAGTGTCAGTAGTAGACCTACTGAGCTCTGGTCAGGTATCCTAGGAGATGCCAAGGGGAACCCAGCAGCAGTTGAGAGTCTGAACCTTTTAGTGAGAAAAACTTGAAGAGGAGAGTCGCTGGCCATGAAATAGAAAATTGGGCAACAGGCTAGTTTCAGCCTGCCAGGGTCCAGCCTTGGGGCCATGGTGTGCCCTCTACCCATCCCCACGGTAACATGGCCCGCTGGCTCCCTGCCTGCAGGCTTATTTTAAGGGCACCTTCTCTGGTAGACCTTTCTGCCTTCCCCTGTCTAAGCCGGCAGCACCCAGAGCTAGGCAAAGGCAACCCAGGCATCCGGGTGTTGAGTGCTCACATGAAGCAGGATGGTCATTTGAGAGGGCAGGTGACCTTTGAGCAGAGACATAGAGAAGGTATTTGGGGGAAAGAGTGGTTAAGGCCGCAGGACAGCACGTGCGAAGGCCCTAGGGCAGGAACCTTGCTGGAGCCTTGTCTGAAGCTGACTATGATTAGTGGTTGTGAAAACCTTAAAGCAGGCCCCAGCACTCTGGGGAAGATTTGTTAGCTGCTCATCTTCAGCAGGTTAAAAGCAGAGCTCCATCAAGCTGACATCTGGTTTGGGTGACTAAGGGTCCAATGTGTCTTGTTGAAGAAAATGCATTTCTTCCTGCTTGCCGAGATGGGTCAGATACTGGTTGTGGGTCAGCACTCCATTTTCCTTCTAAAATATTTATTGCTGTAAAAGGATTGTGTGATTTAATACACATGTAAATATTTGTCAGATAATTGTCCAATAACAGTCAAAGTGTGTTCGTGGTGTCTTTTGGATCTATAGTTTTGTTCCTGTTGACTCGGGGCGGTGAAAGCTGCCGTCATTCTTTCTCTGAATTCTTTTCTTCTGCTTATTATCACCCAGGGTTCACCTTGCTAGCCCTAGTGGCTCTTGAGACCAGAGTGAAAACAAAAGTGATGTCTGTGCTGTTTTAATTGTTATGGAAGGGCAGTTTGAACGTCAGACAGCTCTGGAACCAAATTAGGCCCGAGGATGCTAACTTTAAAATACTGCATGCCTTTCTTGATGCAATTCTGCTTCTGCATGTTTAAATTCCGGGTCCTCTTGGTGAAATTTGCCAAAGCTCCCTCCACCCATTTGTTTTTCTTTATTTTTATTTTTTAATAAAGATGAGTCTATCTTTGTCTGCCAGGCTGGTGTACAGTGGTGTGATCATAGCTCATTGCAGCCTTGACCTCCTGGACTCAGGCAATCCTTTTGCCTCAGCCTCCCAAGTAGCAGGGACTACAGGCATGTGCCATCATGCCTGGTTAATTTTTAATTTTTTTTTTTTGTAGAGACAGGGTCTCACCATGTTGCCCGTGCTGGTCTTGAACTCTTGATCTCAGGTGATCCTCCTGCCTTGGCCTCACAAAGTGCTGGGATTACAGGTGGGAGCCACTATGCCTGGCCCCCCCCATTTGTTCATTAGGTCAGCAAAGCCCACACCACATTCAGGGTGGGTGTCTCCCTTTGTTTTTTATTTTTTTATTTTTTTTTTGAGTTGGAGTCTTACTCTGTCGCCCAGACTGGAGTGTAGTGGCCGCTCCCGGCCACCGCAGCCTTGACCTGCTAGGCTCCG
>NW_007232508.1:40973-50658 GCF_000164805.1 Carlito syrichta
TTGTAGAGATGAGGTCTCGCCAAGTTGCCCAGGCAGGTCTCGAACCCGCAGGCTCAGGCAATCCACTCACCTCGGCCTCCCAAAGCACGGGATTACAAGCTGAGCCACCGAGCCCAGCTGGGTGTCTCCCTTTATTCTTGAGTGCTTACGTTTAAGTTTTACAGATTTGTATCTGTGAGCAGGACTTTATCTTGACACATACTTAAGAAAATTTGTTATGGGTTTTTGAATGCTACAGAAAGGTTCATAAACTCTAGAATCACCTTTCCCTACAATGAGAATCAAGTTATTGAAATTTCTGGCTGGGTGCGGTGGCTCACACCTATAATCCCAGCACTTTGGAAGGCTGAGGTGAGAGGATTGTCTGAGCCCACAGGTTTGAAACCAGCCTGGGCAACTTGGTGAGACCTTATCTCTACAATAAATCAAGGAAAATTTAGCTGGGCATGGTGGCGCACACATATAGTTCCAGCTACTTGGAAGACAGGCGGAAGGATCACCTGAGCCCAGCAGGTTGAGGCTGTGGTGGCCGTGAGTGTGCCACTGCCCTCCAGCCTGGGCAGCAGAGTAAGACTCCGACTCCAAAAAAAAAAAAAGAAAGAAAGAAAGAAAGAAATTTCAACCCAGCATTTCGTCTTTATCAGGCTTTGGTGTTCATGGCCTGTGTGTGCACAGAAATGGGCTGATTCGTACAGACAGTGAATTCTCTGGCCTTGCTAATTACCATAGAAAGCGAATTCTGGCTTCAGGCCTTCTTATGCTTGCCAAAGGCCATCCAGGACAAGGGAGCAGTTTGCTTTGCTGTT
The DNA here is from genome assembly GCF_000164805.1 of Carlito syrichta. Taxonomy (NCBI): domain Eukaryota; kingdom Metazoa; phylum Chordata; class Mammalia; order Primates; family Tarsiidae; genus Carlito; species Carlito syrichta. The sequence continues at coordinate 41,780 of NW_007232508.1, forward strand.
TGGGAACGTATGTTAGTGTTTTAGTTGCATCTCTGTGTTCTAAACTATGAAAAAGCGAGTGAGAAGAGCGAATTGAAATGAGCTAGGCATGGTGGCACACGCCTATAGTCCCAGCTACTCAGGAGACCAAGGCAGAAGGATCGCCTGAGCCCAAGAGGTTGAGGCTATGGTGAGTTGGGATCATGCCTCTGCACTCTAGCTTGGGTGACAGAGTGCAGTGCAAAGTAAGACCCCCACCTCAATAAAAAGAGGCCTGGTTTCATGGCTCATGGTTGTGATCCCAAAACTTTGGGAGCCTGAAGCAGGAGGATTGCTTGAGCCCAGGAGTTTGAATCCAGCATAGGCGACATAATGAGACTTCGTCTCTACAGTAAATCAAGAAAAATTAACTGGTCATGGTGGTGCACACCTGTGGCTTCAGCTACTTGGGAGGATGAGGCAGAAGGATCGCCTGAGCCCAGCAGGTTGAGGCTGCAGTGGCTGTGAGTGTGCCACTGCACTCCAGCCTGGGCGACAGAGTAAGACTCTGACTCAAAAAAAAAAAGAAAGAAAGTTCAACCCAGCATTCCGTTTTTATCAGGCTTTGGTGTTCATGGCCTGTGTGTGTGCAGAAACAGGCTGATTCGTACAGACAGTGAATTTTCTGGCCTTGCTAATTACCACAGAATGTGAATTCTGGCTTCAGGCCTCCCTTTGCTTGCCAAGGGCCAGCCAGGACAAGGGAGCAGTTTGCTTTGCCTTTTGGGAACTTTTGTTAGTGTTTTAGTTGCATCTCTGTGTTCTAAACTGTGAGAAAGTGAGTGAGAAGAGCAAATTGAAATTAGCCAGGCGTGGTGGCACATGCCTGTAGTCCCAGCTACAGGAGGCTGAGACAGAAGGATCACCTGAGCCCAAGAGGTGGAGGCTATGGTGAGTTGGGATCATGCCACTGCACTCTAGCTTGGGTGACACAGTGCAGTGCAAAGTAAGAGTGCAAAGAGGCTTGGTTCCATGTCTCAGGCTTGTAATCCCAGAACTTTGAGAGGCCAAAGCAGGAGGATTACTTGAACCCAGGGGTTTGAGGTCAGCCTAGGTAACATAATGAGACCTCATCTCTACAAAAAATAATAAAAACATTAGCCAGGCATAATGCTGTGCACTTATAGTCCCAGCTACTTGGGAGGCTGAGGTGGAAGGATAACCTGAGCCCAGGAGGTTGAGGCAGCAGTGAGCTGTAACCGTGCCACTGCGCTCCAGCCTGGGCAGCAGAGTGAGACCCTGATTCAAATAAAGAGCGAAATGAGCAGAAGACTAGACTGGGAGCCTGGGTGGGAGTGTGGGGGACAGAGATGTCAAATGGGCCCGAAGACCCAGGCTGGTGGCAGGCAGGTTGACAGATGTCTGCCTCTTCCTCTTCTACTGACCATAATAGAGGTCACTCTGGGCCTAGCAGTGTAGAGAGGCCCATGTGTTTTTCATTAAGTGTATCAATTATCTGTGGCCACGGTAATGCTGCATCACAAATAGCTACAAAAATCTCATGGGCATTTACAACTGTAGACATTTTGATGAGGTCTCATGATGTTTCCCAGAAGTGCTGAGATTACAGGTGTGAGCCACCATACCCAGCCAAGTAATTCTAAATCACAACTGTGGCTCATTCTAAGATTTCTTCAAATTAAGTTGAGATAAATATGTAAAACAATATGTAATTTTTTTAGTTAAAAGAAATAAGAAGCATGTAGAGAAGTTGCTGAAATATATGAACAAAGAAAATATGTTTCATTCAATAAGGTTGGAAAGGAATTTTTTTAGACAGCTGAGTGGAATGACTGTGTGTGTGTGTGTGTGTGTGTGTGTGTGTGTGCGCGCGCACGTGCATGTGTGATATTTAGTCCATGGGCAAGGAGGGGGTAGATGGCAGCCACCCAGATCTGAACAGTGTAATGGAGGGATGCCACCTTTCATGTGATGGGGCATGTGGGAATCTGCTGGTGGGTTTGTAGATTTCATGAGGTCAGATTTTAAGCTGAAGTAGGATGTTGGGAATCCTTGATGTCATTAAGTGCATGTGTATGGACGTGAACTTGGATGAGACTGTTTTTAAATGGTGTTCTCGAATTTAAGGGACAGGCAAAGGCGGATTTTACTTCTTTCTAAGGAGTCAGAGGTATGGATATTAAGGTAGAGGGGAAATCCCATAGGATGGTTGGCTGGGTGCCGAAATTGGATTGGAGTGATTGGATTTCAGAGCAATTTCAAAAGAGCAGAGAAACAATGCATGCTTCCAAAGGCATGTTTATATCAGGCCTGAGGAAACTCAGATCAAAAGTGGGCATTTTCATGCCTATAATCCCAGCATTTTGGGAGGCTGAGGCCAGAGGATCGCCTGAGGCCAGGAGTTAGAGACTAGCGTAGGCAACATTGTGAGACCCTGTTTCTGTTAAAAAAAAAACAACATTAGATGGGATGAAGAGTCCAACATTTCTTGGTAACTTCTGTTTTTGGGATGCTTAATTGGCTCTTGAATTAGAGCCCATACCTCTGCTGAGGGACAGTCCAGCTGGAAGAGGCCCAGACGGGTGGGAGGGGAGGCCCCATAAAGAGACAGTCATCCCCATGTCAGCCTGTGCTTATGAGAGCGGCCCAGTGAGGGGTGTTAAATGAATTAATAGCAGGGTGTTTTCTGAGACAAGGAAAGGCAAATGAGGTAGGTTTAAAAATAAAGGAGGGCTAAGTAATAAATGCTGAGTGAAAAGAGCCGATCACAAAAGATTCAATTCTATATGATTCCATTTATGTAATCGTCTTGAAATAATGCAGTTGTGGAGATGGGAACTGACCAGAGGTTGCTGGGGCCAAGGGCGGGGGTGGCCAGAGAGGGTCTGCAGTGCTGAAACAGCTTTGCACCTTGATTGCAGTGGTGATAGGAAACTACGGGGGGTACAGTTTGGTAGACAAGACGCATACATGCACATGCACAACTATGCGTACAGCAGCAGGTGAGACCCACAAGCTCCTTGGATTGCAACAACGTCAAGTTCATGGCATTGCTCTTGTACGGCAGGATCCTCTTGTAACTATGCAGGATGCTGACTTTGGGAGGGGACAAATTCCTGTGGGTTTGGATTTCAAAATAAAACATTTAATAAGAGTGAAGATGTATGACCTTTATCTTTAGCCTTACCATTACGAGTAGATCTAATATTGGAAATAAAAGCAGGGTCAGGCCTGGTTAACAGGTGGGAGGGGACCAAGTGGGCATCAGCCCCTTGCTACCGAAAGTGTGGTTCATGGGCTGGCGATTTCAGCATCACCTGGGAGCTTTTCCCAAATACAGGATCGCAGGCCCCTCCCTAGGCCTACTGAATCAGAATCTGCATCTTGAGGCCAGGCTTGGTGGCTCATACTTGTCATTCCAGCACTCTGGGAGGCTGAGGCAGGAGGATGGCTTGAGAGCAGGGGTTCGAGACCAGCCTGGGTAACGATCCTATCGCTACCAAAAAAAAAAAAAAAGAATGTCTTGAGATGATTTGCATGCACATTTGAAGAGTTGTAGACCTTTTTTTCCTTGGAGTAGAAATCCAGTTTTGTGGTCAAAGATGGGGGCTTACTTGTCCATGATGCTGGGTAAGTTACGTGATCTTTTGATGCTCAGTTTCCTTTAGATTCCCATCTAAAAAATGGGGGAGCTTATTATGAGGATAATAACACCTCATAGAAGTTAGACTCAAATAGTAACTTACGTAGAAAGAGTTTGTCTCATAACAGACACTCAGTAAATGGAGCCATTATTTATATGGGTGAATTAATGTCAAGATGGCTTTCTGGTACTGCTAGTTCAATTTTAGCCAAGGGAAAAAGGTAGAAGCCAAGTGAGTTTTTTGTGTGTGTGTTTGTTGGAGTCTCATTCTGTCACCCAGGTTAGGGTACAGTGGCATGCTCACAGCCACCAAAGCCTCGATTTGCTTCCACCTCAGTCTTTCAAGTTAGCTGGGTCTATAGGTGTCGGCCACCATGTCCGCCTAATTTTTTTTTTTTTTTGAGTTGGAGTCTCACTCTGTTGTCCAGTCTGGAGTGCAGTGGCTGCTCCCAGCCACCGTAGCTTCAACCTGCTGGACTCTGGCGATCCTTCCGCCTCAGCCTTCCAAGTAGCTGAATCTACAGGCGCGCACTACCACACTCGACTAAATTTTTTGATTTATTGTAGAAGTCTCGCCAAGTTGCCCAGGCGGGTCTCGAACCCACGGGCTCAGGCAATCCACTCACCTCAGCCTCCCAAGGCACGGGATTACAGGCTGAGTCACTGAGCCCAGCTTAATTTTTTGTTTTTATTTATTTTTTTATTCGTTGTAGAGATGAGGTCTTACCATGTTACCCAGGCTAGTCGCTGGTCTCAAGCTCAGGTAATCCTCTCGCCTCTGCCTCACAAGTGCTGAGATTGCAGGTGTGAGCCACTGTGCCTGGTGAAAGTGAATGTTTAGTCAAAGTAGAGTAGTTAAGAAAATGGCCCGCCCGCATGGCAAGGATTCTTGTAACCTTTAAATGTGGCAGTTAGTGCCTTGGGGGAGAAACCAGGAGGGAGCAGAGAAGGGTGCTGGTACATCAGGTGCACCTTGGGGACACCTTTGATTAGGGAGAGTGGAGATCAAGGAAGTGGAACAGAAGCAGACAGTAGTTGGAGGCACATAGGAGGATCTGGATTCATGGAGGCTGCGTGAGGAGAGCGTTTCAAGGATGAGAAGGATGCTCCTGGGGCTAGGAATGGTCACATGCCTTTTCCCTTTCTCAGCGTTTTTCTTTGGGTACAAGCCGGCGTCAAGTGCCCTGGAGTCGGGCTATGCTGGGTCTTGCAGGGACTGACTGTGCCCAGAGCTGCACTGTGCACAGTAGCTGCAGGGGATGCTGGGTTCCCTCTGCTTCTGCATGTCCATGGCATGGCCATGCAGGTATCCAAAGGGCAGGGCCCACCCTGCGTGTCATGGGAGGGTCAGTCTGTATCGCTTGTCTCTAGCCTTTCCAGCTTTTGCGTTTTAAAACTCAAGGGACAACAGTCATCTGCTAAAAATAGCAACAGTGACATGGCTCCTCGGGCAGTTTTGCTGGCACTGCCAGTACGGTTTTTTCCCTCTGGTGTTAGATAATGGACAAGTTTCTAGGAAATGAATTCCATGCAGAGCAGAGCCAGGCTCAGTTGACCTCAGTTGAGACCTTGTGCCCAGCTTGCTGCAGTGTGGGGTCCTTCTGTCACCAGAGATGTAGCTCACTGCTGACCTTTACACTTCCCAGGGTCCAGGTCTTTGGGCGACTTGTTTCCCCTGTAGGACAGAGGCCCCATGCACCTAAGAGGCATGTTCTAGAAGACTGGTGCAGCCTGTGCCAGGCGCTGAGTAGGAGGGGAAGGGGCGACGCCTTGTCACCTGTGTGTGGGCTGCATCAGGCTATCTTTGAGGTCCCCGTAGGCACTGGCCATGATTGGTGGGAAGCCATTTCAAGCTGCAAGTACTGGCCCTGTAGGGTGATCAACTCACTCTGGTTTGCTTGGGACTTTCCTTTTTTAGAACCGAAAGTCAAGGCTTGATGCCGTGGCTTATGCCTGTCATCCCAGCAATTTGGGAGGCTGAGGTGGGCAGATTGCTTGAGTCCAGGAGTTCGATACCAGCCTGGACAACATAGCGAGACTTTGTCTCTATTTAAAAAACAACAACAAAACTAAGATACCTGTATCCTGGGAAAGCCCTCTGTCCCTGGCAAACTGGGATGCACAAGACCTGGGACCCTACTTTGGAGGAAAGCCACTGTGTTAAGTTACATTATCTGGACCCTGGGATGGAAGCATTGGCTTAAACCTAGTACCTTGTTCTGGTTTCTTCTGTCACACGAGAGCGCTGTTGCCGGCCGGCATAGCGCCTGTCGGAGCACATAGAACAGATGTATCTTTTTAGGGGCCTTTGGGAGACAGGAGAGCCCTTGATCAGGGAGGGCCCCTCGGGAGAGGGTGGGGCTGGAGTTGGGATTAAGTCTCCACAGCTGGATGTGCAAAGTAGATTAAAGACATTTCTCTAAAATTTTGGTTCTCAATAGGGAAGCACTGGTGAAATTCTTTTTAATAGAAATAATCATTTTAACATTTTCTCTGGGGGCTGGATACACACAGACATAACGATGGGAACAACAGACTCTGGAGACTCCTATGGTGAAGGGGGTGGGGTAAGGGTTGAGAAACTGTCTATTGGGTATCATGTTCACTATTTTAATGACAGGTTCAATAGAAGCCCAAATCTCACCATCATGCGATATACCCATGTACCAAGCCTGCACATGAGGATATCTAAAATCTAAAATAGTGAAATCTTCTCAAGTGTAAACAAATCTGAATTTGTTGGGTTTGTTTACAATGAGGCCCAAGTATACTGATTTAATTGAAAACAAAACAAACCCTATCTCATTTGTTAATGGCAGTGACTTACGTTGACTCCACTAGTAGTTGTATTGGGCCCAAGAATACTTATGGTACTCTTAACGTATTTTTTATTCTCTAATTTTAATCCAGTGGAAAGACCTTTGAAAATAATTGAAAACTCAGAGCAACCTTTCATTTGCATCTGGCAGGTTCCATCTCCCAGTTTGCAAATGGATTGATATGGGCATGTGAGTTCTAACACAGACATGGAGGCTGTGTTTCCTATCAATAACATCAAAAAGTCTGTCAAGTAATGGCCTTCCCCCGACCGCCAAAGGAATAGGTGTTCCTGAACTTTATCATGACACGATATCAGGTGCTGAAGGGATAATGAAACAATTCTGTATTTTGAATATCTTTCCACTTGCAGAAGAAGTGTGTAGTTTTTAAAATATTTGAATAGAAATACTTGTGCATGACTTTGAAAAGGTCACTTTCACTCAAAAAATGCTAGGATCTCTACCCAGAAAATTGATGGGTTCACATATAGATCATCTCTAGCTCTAAAAAAGATGGAATTTTACTATTCTGTGACTTAAAAAAAAATTAAATGGGCAAAATTAATGATTGAAATCAAGTGGTCATAGGCTCAGAAAAGAAAATTTTAAAAAAAGAAAGCTAATTTAAGTTCTGAGTAATGGGAAATCCCCAAAAAGCATAGTAAAAATAAGTAATTTGAAAGAGAAAGTGAAGAAAAAGAATCCTTTAAAAAAAAAAACAAAAACCAGCTGTATTGGTGTAGAATTTGCATGCCATCCAATTCACCCATTTAGTGCCTGCAAGTCAGTGACTTTTAGTATTCCACAGATATGTGCACCCATCACAGTCAACTTCAGAACATTTATGTGACTTCAGAAAGAACCTTGCACCCTTTAGCTTTCACCCTGTGTCCCCCACACTCTCCTGCTCTAAGCAATCACGGATGTGTTCTCTGTAACTATTTCCATTAATTATGGGAGGAATTTTGTGAAAAAAGAACTTGTAACTTGATGTCAACCTTTCTTGGCATTTTCCTCAGTAAGAGAGCAAAGCACCATGTGCCTGTCACATGCAAGACATATGTTGGCTCTCCCTACAAGTATCTCAGCATAAATTTCCAGTCAAATACAATGTATCATAAGGAATGAAGTTTTTTTTTTAAAGTATGCAAAGCTGGGCATGGTAGCTCATGCCTGTGATCCCAGGTATTCAGGAGGCAGGAGAGGGAGGATCATTTGAGCTCAGGAGTTTGAGGCTGTGATGAGCTGTGGTTGTACCACTTCACTTCAGTCTAGGTGACTGAGTGAGATCTCAACTCAAAACAAACCACCACAGCAAATCGAGCCAAAACAACAACAAAAAAACAAAGTATGAAGCCTCAGGCTTGACCCATTCTACACTGAATGTTGGGTCTAACTGTCTGCTCGTTCATCTCTGCTTGTCTTGCTGACCTGGCGATGAGGTCCAACGTCACCTGGGATCTCCCCTGAATCCCAGGCTCTGGGGCAGGGTCGGCATTCCGTGTTCAGCACATGCTCCCCTGGACCATCTGGTTTCCCCCTGAAGCTCCTTTCCTGGGTTGTTCTCGGTACTCCCTGGGATGACTGGCTTCCTGAGTCAGCTTGGCTAGGCGACACTGGTCAAGGTGTTGCTCTGCAGGTATTTTGTAGCTGTGGCTACCATCTACAATCAGTTGACTTTTTTTAAAAGCAGGATTTATTGAGAGGACAGAAAAGCTCCCATAGTGGGAGGGGACCTGAAGGGGTTGTCCAATCAAGAAGATTACTGTCCATAATGTGGGCAGACCTCCTCCAATCAGTTGAAAGCTTTGTGAACAAAATGGTTTCCTGGAGAAAAAGAAGTCCTGTCTCCAGGCTGCAGCATCAACGCCTGCCTGAGCTCCCAACCTGCCAGCCGGCCCCGTGGATTTGGACTTGCCAGCCCCCACAGTCACATGAGCCAATTCCTTAAAATAAATCTCGTTATGTCTGTTTCTCCCATGGGTTCTGTCTCTCTGGAGACTGATGCATTCCCTTAGGAATATTATCTACTGGCAGAGTCTTCCTCCCAACTGGGCTTGTGCAGCTGATGCCAGCCCTGGTCCTAGACCGCGTTCCCGAGAGTCACATACACAGGTTCATGGCAGGAGTCCTCCCACCAGTTTCTCCTACTTCACGTGTTCTTGCTGCCTCCGGAACCTGCTTCCTGGGCGGAGAGCCCGTGCAGCCCACAAGGCCCCCATGTCTGGTGCAATGCTCTGCTGTCTCAGTTTTGAAATTCTCAACGATGTCGAATCAGGGCTTGCATTTTCCTCTTGCACCAAGGACTGCTTGCATTTTCCTCTTACACCACAGTGAGGGGATTGCTTGAACCTAGGAGTTTGAGACCAGCCTGGGCAACATAGCAAGACCTCGTCTTTACAAAAATAAAAAATAAAAAAGCTGGGTGTGGTGGCACA
>NW_007232508.1:50678-66326 GCF_000164805.1 Carlito syrichta
AAAAAAAAGCAGGACTTCTTACTCTTGGCACAGCTGACATTTTGAACCCAATAACTTTTGCTGTGGCAGTCTGTCTTGTGTGTTGTAGGATGTTTAGTGGCCTTCCTGGCCTCTCCCCACTAGATGCCAGGGGTACCACCTTCCCCGGTTGTGACAACCCATAACGTCTCCAGACATTACCAGCATCCCCTGTGCCTGCACAGTCACCTGGTTGAAAACCACTGATGGAGCAAAATTTTTTGAGTTGTGAACCTGAGGGCATCCTTTTTTTTTTTTGAGTTAGAGTCTCAGTCTGTTGTCCAGGCTGGAGTGCAGTGGCACGCTCCTGGCCACTGCAGCCTCGACCTGCTGGGCTCGGGTGATCCTTCCTCCTCAACCTTCTAAGTAGCCGGAACTACAGGCACGCACTGCCACGCCGGCTAATTTTTGATTTATTGTAGAGACAAGGTCTCCCATCTTGCCCAGGCTGGTCTTGAACCCGTGGGGTCAGGCAATCCTCTTGTCTCGGCCTCCCAAAGTGCCAGGATTATAGGCTTGAGCCACCGTGCCCGGCCCCTGGGGGCATTCTTACATGGAGGAACTTGTGAAGTCCTAGAAGGATCTACAGTATTTGGCATGCTTGCTTGCTATTTTGTCAGATGTTTGTTAAAGAATTTACACACTTAGTGGGAAAATTGCATGTACCAGTTCCTTCAAGATGCTTTGATTCTATAAAGCGAAACATACCTATAATTAGAGTTCCCGGCATGGTAAACACTTATTTGGGGCATTTGTTGCTGTTTGAATCTTAACATTTGACTGCATTTTCCCCTTGGAGTCGTAATAGGGCACATGAGCTTTAAAAAATGTAATCTGAAGAGATTAGCCCCAAGAGATGTGAAATATCCACTCGGAATGGTCTGCCTTTCTTGGTTCTCCTGCCACGTGTATCCAGTGCCTGAAACGAGCAGCACTGAGGATGAGTGGGGGTGGCTGCCACCTCCCCTCCAAGAGGATGTAATTGACAGGAAACTAGTGAGGAGCCCTTTTCGTGCCTAGGAAGGCTGGGTGACATGCGTTCCACCAAGAAAACTGCGTTCACTTTGATTTTCAAAGAGATTCTTATTAACTGATAACACCTCGAGCAAACACCTGCTGTGTTGTAATTCTCCCTTTATAAAGATGTGTCACGAAAAACAGTTTGCATCAAATACAATTCTTGATTTTGCCCGTAGTTGACTTCTTTTCAGTTTAATGCATTCATTTATTTAGCAAATAGTTATTGAATGTGTGTACCTGCGCCAGGCGCTGTTCTAGGGGATGGAATTCTAAATGGAAACAGAGATTGTTTCTGAAATGGAGTTGCCGTGCAACTGGGGGAAAAAAGGAATAACTAACCGATTAAGTCAAATATAGGACCTCCTTAGCATGGGAGGGAGTGGTCAGAGCCCAGGAGATGAGACAAGGCAGGCAGGGAAAGGGTTTTTGCAGGGTTTGGCTGATGGTGAAATGTCCCCTCCTCCCTAAGGAAGGAACCTTTGAGTATAGACCAGGAAGGAAGGGAAAGTCTTGTTGTTTGAAAGTCTAAGAAAGAGACTTCCAGGCAGACAGAACAGGTGGGAGAACCTGAAATGTTCTAGAACAGCCAGAGGGCTTAGTGCAGAACACAGCAAGAGGCAGGCAGGAGATGACATCAGAAGCCATGAGTGAGTCACTTACAGACGTGGGTAAGGAGAGCTGGAGGGGAAAGAAAAGACCTATCTTCACTTGCAAGTGAAAGCCTTCCTGATGTCTTGTTGAAATTTGGTGCTTGCTGGGCATGGTGGTTCTCAGCACTTTGGGAGGCAGAGGCAAGAGGATTGCCTAAGTCCAGGGGTTCAAGACCAGCCTGGGCAACTTGGAGAGATTTTGTCTCTACAATTAATCATAAAAAAAAAAATTAGCTGGGCTTGGTGGTGCATGCCTGTAGTTCCAGCTGCTTGGAAGGCTGAGGGATTGCCTGAGACCCAGGAGGTAGAGGCTGCGGTAGCCATGAGTGTGCCACTGCACTCCAGTCTGGGTGACAGAGTGAGACTCCAACTCAAAAAAAAAAAAAAAGAAATTTGGTGGTCTTTCTAGTGGACAGAGTATTCCAGGCTGGATGTTGGTAGTGACTGGTTGTGATGAGCTTGTCTTTTACGATAGGGGTCCCTAACCCCAACACCCTCCAGCCTGGACCATGGATCAGTACCAGTCCATGGCCTGTTAGAAACTGCCTGCACAGCAGCAGGTGAGTGGCAGGGGAGGAAACAAAGCTTCATCTGTGCTTACAGCTGCTCCCCATTGCTTGCATTACCGCTTGAACTCCGTCTTCTGTCAGATCAGCTGTGGCATTAGATTCTCATAGGAGCATGAACCCTACTGTGAACTGCACATGTGAGGGATCTAGGCTGCACGCTCCATAAGAGAATCTAATGCCTGAGGAGGTGATGCTAGCGCTGGGAAGTGACTGCAAATACAGATTAACATACAGAGACCATCATAAGTCAATTGCTTGCAGACTCATATCAAATCCCTATTATTGAGTGGCAAGTGAGTTGATGTACTTCAATTGTACAGGTGCGTATGGTGGCAGGCTTTTTTTTTTTGAATTGGAGTCTCATTCTGTCCACCCAGGTTGGAGTGCAGTGGCACGCTCATGGCCACTGCAGCCTCGACTTGCTGGGTTCAGGTGATCCTTCCGCCTCAGCCTTCCAAGTAGCTGGAACTACAGACGCACGTGGTGGAAGGCTTTAAGTCAGAATCCGAACCTTATTTTAGTCCATGTATGGCCTGCCCATTATTTTATTTACCACTTCCGTCCTCGCCTCTTTTTTTAAAAAAAATGATGAGTTGTATATTTCATTATATATTACAATGTAATCATAGAAATAAAGGGCACAATAAATGTTATGCACTTGAATCATCCTGAAACCATCCCCCCCCCCCCGGTCTGTGGAAAAATTGTCTTCTACAATACCAGTCCCTGATGCCAAAAAGTTTGGGGACCACTGTCTTACATTATGCCTAATTAGAGTCATGCCTTCCAGTGTTCATTTAACTGAATCAACAAGTATTTCATGGATGCACATAGAACTGGAGCTTGAGACCCCAATCCTGTCCTTGATGGATAAATCTGTATTTGCTGATCTGTTGTCCTCAGCTTTGGCTTTGCGGGTCTGACTTCAAGGCTGAGTGGCCTTCTACATTGGACACAGGAAGCTAGGAGTGTTATTACTGAGTCTGCAGAGGATGAGGCTTTGCTCACTCTGGTGAAGGAAACCATCTGAGAAATCCCTAGGAGTAGAAAGCACTTCCTGGGTGCTTATGACTTCCTCCGTCTGCCACCAAGGTCTGACTGCCCCAAGGCCTGCCTGGCTGATAGGGGTGTGGGGAATGCCTGGGTTGGGGCCTTGCTGGGAACCCTCATGAAAGAAGAGGCTCTGGGTCCAGGTGTTTGATGGGTTGCTGTACCAGGTGAGGGTATCCATCAATGCAGAACAGAGGTGGGGTGCTAGTGCTGGATAGATGGGACTCTGCTGTGGTCCTTCCTCTCTGTCCTCACCTGACGCCCACAGGTCCGTTATCTTCCACCCATCCCAGATCTTCGCTGACAGCTTCTCTATGCCAGGCCCTCTGCAGGGGATCAGAGGCTGAGAGAAATACAAGCCACGGGACTCTGTCCTCAGAGATGTCCACACAGCTTATGGTGAAGACTCTGAATTCTGCATTAATGTGGATCTTGAGAGTTTCTCTGTCATCTGTACCCATTGCCAGTTGCATAGTGTATCTTCCGTTATGTAGCACTAAGAAGTACAGTTGCCCCTTGGTATCCCCAGGGGATTCCTTCCAAAACCCTCACCTAGACCAAAATTCATACGTACTCAAGTCCCACATTTGGCCCTGTTGAGCCCACATGTATAAAAGTCAGTCTTCCGTAGGGGTGGGTTTCACATTCACATCATGATTTGGCTTAAAAAAATCCATGCCTAAGTGGACTCCTGCAGTTCAAAATATGTTGTTCAATAATTGTAATGCAACTCTATATGAAGAAGAAAAGGCTGGTGTTGGTGCCACAACAAATGACTCTTTACCTGGTCAGGGATCGTTTTTAGGTCCAATACACTGTGAGAATACAATGTGTGTTGGTTTCCTGTAACTCTGTGTGGATGTGTGTGTATACCACTTTCTTGTCTTTATTTTTCATTCAGTGTATAAGATGAATTTATACCAACAAACAGTTCTTGTCTTCAGTCTTTTAGTGCTGATCAAGTTTTCCTGTGTAGCATCTTAATGCATAATTTAGGAAATTGCTATTGGTCTCCTGTAGTCAGAGCCAGACTCAATTGGCAAAAGATTTTTCCAATGCAAATATGGGCCTTTTCCAATGCATTTACATGTCCCAGGACATTACTCACTTGTTTCCTGGCTTTTAAATCTTAGCAGCAGTGCAAATATGGGTCTTTTCCAATATATTTACATGTACCAGGATGTTATTCATGTGTTTTCTGGCTTTTAACTCAACCTCAGCATGTGCTTGGCTAAGAAGTTGGGAGAATCTTTTACTTGCTGAATTTCAAAAAGCAGTGAAGTTGGGGGTGTGTGAAGTTTTCATTACAAGAGAGTGTTTCAGATTTTAGTGATTTTATAAATCTTTCTGAGTAGAGTTACTTTATTCTCCCTGTAAATGATCAAATCCACATCATGATCCTTATTCTTTTACTTGACAATATTGAACATTAATATTTATTAGATGTTTTATTCTGCATCCAATAGAAATATTTATTGTGGACAAATGGGGAAGCAAAGGGAGAGAGATATACAAAGAAGAAAACAAAAGCAACTCATCTATGCTACCAGTACCTGGAGACAATGATAGTTAATATTTGGGTATTCTTTTTTGACCTGTGCTGTGAAATACACATGGTCTTTCTATCTATCTATAAGTTAATCTATAAATAAAATTTGGATCCTGCTTTTTAAAAACTTATGAGCATACTCTGAGGTTATTTCTATGTTAGAAATACTTCAGAATCTTGATTTTTAAAAACACACCTAGGTATATATCAGTTTGTTTACTAATTTTTGGACATTTTGGTTGTTTTTGAAATTTTGCTGTATAAATGTTCTGATACATAAATATCATTGTATGTCTTTGTCCCCTTTTTTTTTGAGTCAGGGTCTCAATCTGTTACCCAGGTTGGAGTACAGTGGCATGATCATGGCTCACTGCAACCCTGAACTCATGGGCTCAAGGAATCTTCCCGTCTCAGCCTCCTAGATAACTGGGACTACAGGTGCATGCCACCACACCTAGTTAATTTAAAAAACATTTTTTTGGGTAGAGATTATGTCTCCCTGTGTTGCCTAAGCTGGTCTCAAACTCCTTGCCTCAAGCAGTCTTTCCTCCTTGGATTCCCATAGAGCTGGGATTACAGGTGTGAACTACCATGCCCGGCCTCTTTTTAGATCAATTTCTAGAAGATATGTTATTGGTATATCATTATTATACCAATTTTTCCTTCTACAGCAGAGTATGAAATCGACTATTTTACTGTATTCTCTTTGCATTGAACATTAATTATTAAAAATATTGGAATTGCCGGCTTGGTGGCTCAGCCTGTAATCCCAGTACCTTGGGAGGCCGAGACAAGTGGATTGCCTGAGCCCGTGGGTTCGAGACCAGCCTGGACAACTTGGTGAGACCTCATCTCTACAATTAAAAAAAAAATACTCATGACCCACCTGGGCAGCGAGACCTCATTTCTACAATGAATCAAAAAATCAGCCGGGCGTGGTAGCGCATGCCTGTAATTCCGGCTACTTGGAAGGCTGAGGCAGAAGGATCACCGGAACCCAGCAGGTCGAGGCTGTGGTGGCCAGGAGCGGCCACTGTACTCTAGTCTGGGAGACTCCAACTCAAAAAACAAACAAACAAACAAACAAAACTATATATATATATATATATATATATATATATATAGATAGATAGAGAGAGAGAGAGAGAGAGAGAGAGAGAGAGAGAAATGACTTGTTAGTCTCTTTCTTCTTTTTTTCCTTCTTTTCTTTTTGAGTTGGTATCTACCTCTGTTGCCTAGGCTGGAGTGCAGTGACATACTTGGCTTATTTTTTATTCTTTGTGGAGATGAGTTCTTGCTATGTTTCCCAGGCTGGTGTCAAACTCTTGGACTCAATCAATCCTTTTGCCTCAGCCTCCCAAAATGCCGAGATTACAGGCATGAGCCACTGCACCCAGCGGCTTTGTTAGTCTTTGAAACATTGAAAGTTGTGCATGCTTATTGTAAAATATGTAGATAACTTAGAAAGGTAAAATGCCAAAGATGAAAAAAAATCACTGCCAATTCATGATTTAGACATAATTACATATTTTGAGTATAACTTTAGAGGCATTTAATATAACATGTCACCTTTTCTTCTTAGCATTTAATATAACATGTCACCTTTTCTTCTTAGCATATCTCTTTGTCAGCAAATACACATAATTATTATTTTTATTTTTATTTGTTTTGAGTTGGAGTCTCACTCTGTCGCCTAGACTGGAGTGCAGTGGCTGCCCCTGGCCACCGCAGCCTCGTGCCGCTGGGCCCTGCTGATCCTTCCATCTCAGCCTTCCAAGTAGCTGGATCTACAGGCGCCTGATACCATGCCCGGCTAATATTTTGGATTTATTGTAGAGATGAGGTCTCGCCAAGTTGCCCAGGTGGGTCTCGAACCCGCGGGCTCAAGGCAATCCACTCACCTCAGCCTCCCAAGGCGCAGGATTACAGGCTGAGCCACCGAGCCTGGCTACATAATTATTTTTTATGACTGCAATGTATTCTGTTTTCTGGGTATTTTCATTTACTTAACCTATGATTTACTGGTGGAAATTGAGATTCTTTCTAGTCTGAAATTAGTAGCAACACAGTACTTTGCACACCCATCCACTTCTTTTCTTAGGAATTTGTTAGATCTTGAGTTTGGGTCCGTGTGGTAGGCTCTCTTATTTTCACAAGTCATTCTGCCTCTCCCTGGGGCAAGATTAGACTTCTCTCTCCATAATATCAGATTGACCGTGCCACTTGCTCTGGCCAATTTAGTGAAGAGTGACTTGTCTAACTTTTGCCCAGACATTTTAGAACTCACCATGTCATTTGCCATGCTCTCTTTCTCTTCTTCCAGGAGACCCTAGTTTTTAGGTAGAGTCTCCTCCATCATCCTGGGTCCCAGAAGGGAAAACAAATCACTGCAGTGGGCGTGTAGTGTGAGCAAGAAACAGACATTTGTCATAGGCCATTGGGATTTTAGGGTTGCTTGTTACTGCTGCACAATCTAACCTATCCCAACCAACATAACGCATGTTAACAAAATGAAAGCGTGAACTTGCTTATTGTATCACTCTCATTCATATCAATACTGCCATTCATCTGGTTGTCTTGTACTTGGCACATCACCCTTGACCAGCATATTTTGAAGCAGTCTCTACTCAGTTCCCATTTTTATGTTTTCAGTAGATAAGGCCTTATACCCTAAGCTGCTTGACAACATTACTTCTGCTTTAAGCCTGATGAACCTGATAATTTAATCCCTGAGTTCCTGTGCTTAGCTTTATACTTCATTCAAATTAGCCAATACAACCCTGTAATAGGAAATCCACTTTGGACCCCAATAAAGGCTCCAGCTCACAGGAGCCTCCCATTTTTTCTTTCTTCCCATCCCCTGGTTGAGCGAGCATGTCCTGGATGGCTCTCCCCCTTCTCTTTGGTCCAGAGAGGGGGTCTGACCCCTTCTCTCTAGGATCTGTGAGTAATAAGCCTAAGGGTTTCATCATTCCAGTCTGAATGCCCCTCCCTGTGTCACATCTGACTACACCAATCAAAGCGTGTCACTTAACCAATCAAAGTATGTCACTTAACCAACCAAAGTATGTCACTTAACCAATCAAAGCATGTATGCTTCCTAGTGAGCTAAGAGACTACGTTTCCTTCCATGTTTTTCCCAACACCAGTTATTTTGACTCTTTGAAATCTCTTTCAGCTCATGGGCAAAAAATGATACATCACTTTAATTCATTTTTTTGATGTTTAGTGAGGTTGAGATATGTTTCATATAATGTGTTAGTAGCCCTTTGTATTTCTTCTTTCTTTGAATTACTTCTTCACATCCTTTTTCAATTTTTTGATTAGTCTGTCTTTTCTTCTTGAAGTCTAAGGATATTTTTAATATATGCTAAAGATGTTAATTCTTTACCAAGCATATGTTCCACATTCTTTTTCTAATTTGTCATTTATTTTTTAAATACTGTTTGGAGTTTTTAGAATTCTTAAATTTGTGGTTTGATATCTTTTGTCAGTTTTGGAAAATTCTCTGACAATTATCTTGCCAGATATTTGTCTCATTCTCTTTTTCTTCCTATTCTGTGACAGGAGATTCACATATATTAGACCTTTTCCACCATGCTTCTGTGTATTTTATGCTTTTTTTCCCTATCTTTTTTAAAATCCTTTTTTTCCTGCCTGGGCATTTTTGTTATCCTCTCTTTCAGTTCATGAATTCTCTCTTTAGCCTAATTTATTTAATTGCTTTTTACATTCTTAATTTCAGTTATTATGTTTTATATCCAAAATTTTTATTTGATCCTCTTATTGATTCTAGTTTTCTGCTAAAATTTCTCATTTTAAAATTATTTTCTTCTACACCTTAATTAGTCATTTTAAAGCCTGATAATTCCAATATATGGATCTTCTGGAGATGGTTTCTATTGTCTATTTTTCTCTTGCTCTTGTCTTCTGATATATTTGGAGACCTTTTGAATACTAGACATTGTGTATGATTTTTTTTGAGGTAAGATCTTGCTTATGGCCCAGGCTATAGTGCAATGGTGTGATCTTAGCTTACTCTAACCTCCAACTTCTGGGCTCAAGTGATCCTCCTCCCTCAGCCTCCTGAGTAGCTAGAACTACATGTGTGTGCCACCGCACTTGACTAATTTGTAAAATTTTTTGTAGACATGGGTTCTTGCTATGTTGCCCGGACTGGCTTTGAACTCCAAGTCTCGAGCTTCTGCCTCAGCTTCCCAAAGTGTTGGGATTACAGGAATGAGCCACCACACCCTGTATATGAAAATTGCAATAGCCCTAGATGATGTGATCTTCCTCCAGAGACTATTTAATTTGCTCTAGGAGACAGAGTGGGGAGGAGATTGCAGGTTAGGTTGTAGTCTTTGTAATGTCTGGTCTCCTTTTTGGCTTGCCTTACTTGTAGGGGCTAGCTCCTTGGGCTTCTGTCATTCTTGGTAGGCCCTGCAATCTAGTTTTATCTCCTTGACCCTGAGACTGTGGTAGTCTCTGCTTGACTCGTTTGACCCGTAACTACTGCTTTTTACTTGTTTTCTCAGCACCCCAGGCTTACATGCCAGCAATGTCATGAGGGGAATAGTGATGAGAATGGAGACTCATTACCTTCCTTCTGGAACACAGCCGGGGCGGCAAGTCCCGGTTATCTGGGAAGTCTGATGCCTTCAAACGGATAATTAGACAGAAATTTATTCTCTTCTCCGTGGAAGAGTGGGTGTCACTGAAGCTAGTTTCTCTTAGTTGGAATTGAAAGGTCCTGTCATTCAACTTTTTACTTTGTTTACACTGTTGTTTTGCTGAGAAGGTTTATATTTTTGTATAGTTAGATTTATCTGTCTCTTTCTTTATGGCTTCTGGCTTTGTCATCTCGCTTCAAAATGCTTTTTCTTAGTCAAGTTTATAGAAATAGTCATCCGCATTTTCTTCCAGTGTTTTTATGGTTTTATATTTAATGATTCTGTTTGGCATAAGACATGAAACAAAGATCCAGCTTATTTGTCTCCCATGTGACTAGGGCGTGTGTCCAGTACCACTACTTTTATCGTTAATTACATAACATCCCAGTAATATTTTCTTTTTTTTTTTTTTGAGTTGGAGTCTTACTCTGTTGCCCAGGCTGGAGTGCAGTGGCATGCTCACGGCCACCACAGGCTTGGCCTGGTGGGTTCAGGCAATCCTTCCGCCTCACCTTCCAAGTAACTGGAACCACAGGCATGTGCTACCATGCCCGGCTGATATTTGGATTTATTGTAGAGATGAGATCTTGCCAAGTTGCCCAGGCTGATCTTAAACCCGTGAGCTAGGCAGTCCTCCTACCTTGGCTTCCCATAGTGCTAGGATGACAGACTTGAGCCACTGTGCCCAGCCAGTGTTAGTAATTTTTTTTTCTGAGTCAGAGTCTTACTCTATCACCCAGGCTGCAGTGCAGTGGCATACTCATGGCCACTGCAGCCTTGACCTGATGGGTTCAGGTAATCTTTCCGCCTTTGCCTTCCAAGTAGCTGGAACTACAGGCACATGCCACCATGCCCGGCTAACAGTGTTAGTAATTTTGATTGTTGTTCTTCATTTTATTTATGGATTTTGATATGAAGGAATATATATTTTTTTGAGTTGGAGTCTCACTCTGTCGCCCAGACTGGAGTGTAGTGGCATGCTCACGACCACTGCAGCCTTGACCTGATGGGCTCAGGCAATCCTTCCACCTTAACCTTTCAAGTAGCTGAAACCACAGGCATGCACCACCATGCCCGACTGATTTTTTGATTTATTGTATAGATGAGGTCTCGCTAAGTTGCCCAGGCTGGTCTTGAACTTGTGAGCTAGGCAATCCTCTCACTTTGGCCTCCCAAAGTGCTGAAATTATAGATGTGAGCCACCGTGCCCGATGTCCATTAATATTTTTGTTTACGTTATTTTGCTTGCTAGTGAGGTTATATATATATTTCACATGTGTTAATTGGCTGTTTGTTATTCCTCGTTTTCCTGTTCTTTATCCATTGGAAAAATTGTGCTGTTGGTGCATTTATGCTGCTGTTTAATGTACTTTTCTGTTGATATTTAAATAATCCTATGTCTGTCGTTAATTTTGTTTATTTTTAAATTTTTTTTGTAGAGATGGGGTACCACTATGTTGCCCAGGCTGGTCTCAAACTCCTGGCATATAGCAATCCTCCCACCTCGGCCTCCCATAGATCTGGGATGATAGGCCAGATAGATCCCACCTCGGCCTCCCATTGATCTGGGATGATAGGCCGTGCCCAACCAGTGTTAGAAATTTTTTTTTTTGAGTCAGAGTCTCACTATAGCACCCAGGCTGGAGTGCAGTGGCACACTTACGGCCACTGCAGCCTCGACCTGATGGGTTCAGGCGATCCTTCTGCCTTTGCCTTCCAGGTAAGCTGGAACTACAGGCATGCACCACTATGCCCGGCTAACAGTGTTAGTAATTTTGATTGTTATTCTTCATTTTATTTATGGATTTTGATATGAAGGAATATATTTTTTTTGGCTTGGAGTCTCACTCTGTCTCCCAGACTGGAGTGCAGTGGCATGCTCACGACCACTGCAGCCTCAACCTGATGGGCTCAGGTGATCCTTCAGCCTCAGCCTTCCAAGTAGCTGTAACCACAGGGATGCACCCCCATGCCCAGGTGATTTTTTGATTTATTGTAAAGATGAGGTCTCGCCATGTTGCCCAGGCTGATCTCGAACCCATAGGCTTAGGCAGTTCTCTTGCCTCTGCCTCCCAAAGTGCTGGGATTACAGGCATGAGCCACCATGCCGGCTGTTTATGCTCATCTTTAAAGACAGGGTCTTTTGGGCCATCTGCTTTATTTTTCCGACACTGATTTGTTTTTATTCTTGTTAATAGTCTACTTTTCCTCCCTTGTTTTTGTTAAATAGAACATAGACGTGAAAGAAAATAGAATCCTGCAGGAGGGCTGCTGGTGAAAGCAGTTATTCAGCCCAGACCTCTTCCCCGCTTCCCACTCCCCACCGCCGATCTGCTTCTTAGAGTCATCACTTTCCTCCTCCTAGCCTCCTTCTCTTCCTTCCTTCTTTCTTCTCCTTTTTTTCTTTTTGAGTCGAGCCTCACTCTGTCGCCCAGGCTGGAGTGCAGTGGCACGATTAGAGCTCACTGCAGCCTTGACTTCCTGGGCTCAGACAATCCTCTCAGCTCAGCCTCTTGAGTAGCTGGGACGACAGGCACACACCACAGCTCCCATCTAATTTCTTGATTTTTCTTTTTAGAGACAAAGTCTCACTCTGTTTCCTAGACTGGCCTCGAACTCCTGGGCTCAAGCAACCCTCTTGCCTCGGCCTCCCAAAGTGTTGGGATTACAGGCGTGAACCACCGTGCTGGCCTGCTTTCATTTCATCTGGTGCTCACCTCCCCTGCTGACCACATTGTGCTCATTGTGACTAGTCTTGACCTATCCATTGGAGACAATACCAGGGACTCTGTGTTGACAGGTGGTGTTTTTTGCTCAACTACCCTACTTTTACCTGTCTCCAATAGAACTCATCTGTCCACACTCTTCCAGACATTATTCTAGTTCCTTACATATTTTATTTCAAGCTCAATTCCTTTTCCATCAATTCCAGTCAGTGTTTCCCATCTTTCCCTCTGTTTAGGCAGGGACATTCCTAACCTCTTCCCACATCCCTCCCACGTTCCCTGGTATTGCCCTCATTCACTTTCCACTGATGAGATTGAGGACATTTTTCTGAATCTATAATTATGCTTCTTTTTTTTTTTTTTTTTTGAGTGAGAGTCTCACTCTATTGCCCAGGTTGGAGTGCAGTGGCATGCTCATGGCCATTGCAGCCTCGATTTGCTCGGCTCAGGCGATCCTTCTACGTCAGCCTTCCAAGTAGCTGGAACTATAGGCACATGCTACCACGCGGGCTAATTTTTTTATTGTAGAGATACAGTCTCACCAAGTTGCCCAGGCTGGTCTCCAACCTGTGGGCTCAGGCAATCCTCTCACCTTGGCCTCCCAGAGTGCTGAGATTGCAGACTTGAGCCACTGCAGCTGACCTGTGCTTCTTATCTCAACCTTATTTGTAGTTTGGTTCCAAAAGTTGAAAACAAGTAACATTTATATTATTACAGAACTGCAACTATTGTTAGTAGAAGAGTCAGCTGGTCTGCTAGGACTGCCTTTCATGCAAGTACACTTTTTGCTTTATTAGAGCATATAATATTTTACTCTGTATTTACCCCTCCCCCTCTTTGATAAAGCCTAGCTATTAACTCATCATGCTCCTTTAAGAAGAAAAAAACAAAGCAAAACTGGACTTAGCTTTTAGAGCACCGCTGCTGAAATTTGGATACAGCATGGGCCTTACTTTGCTCAGGATATTATTTCACGTATTAAGACTCTTCATGTGGGTGTTTGGACCGTTTGATCAACTGACATGCTGCTGGATTTAGAAAGACCAAGAGGCACTTGTAACTCTAAATAATAAAACGGAAATCAGAATGAACCAGACTAGGGATGGCGGTGTGTCAGTGATTTATAGGCGTAGTAAGTACCCTCTCCTTGTGTGTAAATGAGTCCTGTAAATGTAGAATTCTCTGTAATAGGGAGTCAGGAACTTGAAGTAGATGAGTGGACCAGAAATTGATGGATTCTGCTCAGAATTGTAGGCTTAGCTGATGTGGGATCTCTTCGATGTTAGTTGCTGTTTGTTTCTTTTGTCTTTCTTTGCATTTGCTCATTTTGCAAGAATGACATTTGTGTTCCAGGGCTTTATTTGCAAGGTGTTTGTTCTGTTCATTTCCCTAAGCGTTCAGGTTTTTTCCGCTTATTAAAAGTCGAGGTAACTGGTGACTGGAGGGACAAAAGCCAAGCAAATTACCAGGCATTTTGAGTATTTGAGTGCATGGCACAGACAGATCTTATTTTTGTAAATGCACAAAACAAATACCTGCTCTCACAGCAGGGGCCATCGACAGGGTGCCCACTGAGGCTGGGGACAGAGTTACTCACAAAAAGGGCATTTCAAAGCACCATGCCAGGTAAATTGACAAGCCTCCAATCAAGCAGGGCAGTGATCTGGGAAGTGTCTTCTTTTTGGTACACTCATCGAGTAAATTGCTACTTTTGTTTTTCCTTTTGCTTCTTTTTGGCTTATTTTTCTTGAAATATAATTGACGTCTTTCTGTATTTTTGAGCTGATCAATTTATGTGAATTTGAGCTTAATATTTTTATTACCTAGCTAAAAAAAATGGCTTTGAATAAGAAATAAGGTAGAGTAGTATGGTTATTAACCTCGTAGAAATCTACGTAAAAATTGCCAGTGGTCTAAAGTACTTATTCACAGGAGGCTTTTTTTTTGTTCTACCCTATTTTTTGAGTTGAAGTCTCACTTTGTCGCCCAGGCTGGAGTGCTGTGGCATGATCACAGCTATAGCAACCTCAACCTGCTGGGTTCTGGTAATCTTTCTGCCTCGGCCTTCAACATAGCTGGGACTATAAACCCATGCCACCATACCTGACTAATTTTTGATTTATTGAAGAGACAATATCTTGTCAAATTGCTCAAGCTGGTCTTGAACCCCTGGGCTCAGGCCATCCTCTCACTTTTGCCTCTCAAAGTGCTGGGATAATAGGCATGAGAAACCATGTCTGGCCACACGAAATCTCTTAAGGTACGAAATATGGGTGGATGTTATGGCAAAATTCAAGAATTCTGCATCTTTGGAAAAAGGAAAAGTAAAATTAGTACACTTTAAGAAGCAGAAATTTTAATGCAATAATATGAAACAAATGCATCTGCTGTCTTGTATAAAGAGGGATTTCTAAGTTAATTACTCCCTGATAATTTTAGCAGGGTGATATTCATTGTTGTCAGATAGACAGCTAAATCACTTTTAAAAAGTAAAGCTGGGTGTGTGTGGTGGCACACACGTGTAGTCCCAGCTCCTGGGGAGGCTGAGCTGGGAGGATCACTTGATCCCAGGAGTTGAAAACAGCCTGGACAACATAGCGAGACCCATCTCTAATTTGAAAAAAAAATATGTATCTAGACTGTACAAAATAACTAACATTATTGACTGAATTCTGTTTGCAGATATAATTTCTGTGCTACTTTGGGAAATATACGTATGGAATTATATTCTCAATTATTTAAGTAGACGGTGAGTGATATTTTTTGTACACATTTATCTCAATAGCAAGTTTTTAATATTGTATTTTGTTCATGAAATTCTACCTATTCACGTATTTTTATACAGTTAAATTACTAGCTGGGCACAGTGCCTCAAGCCTGTAATCCCAGAACTTTGGGAGGCAGAGGCAAGAGGATTGCCTGAGCTCAGGGATTTGAGACCAGCCTGGGCAACTTGGTGAGACCTCATCTCAACAACAAAAAAAGATTTAGTCGGGCATGGTGGCACATGCCTGTGGTTCCAGTTACTTGGAGAGCTGAGGCGGAAGGATCGTCTGAGCCCAGCAGGTCGAGGCTGTGGTGGCTATGAGCGTGCCACTGCATTCCAGCCTGGGCGACAGAGTGAGATTCTGACTCAGAAAAAAAAAAAACAACGTGTACCATAAATAAGACGCTTATGCCGGGTTCGGTGGCTCAGCCTGTAATCCCTGCGCCTTTGGGAGGCTGAGGTGAGTGGATTGCCTGAGCCCGTGGGTTCGAGACCTGCCCAGGCAACTTGGCGAGCCCTCATCTCTACAATAAATCAAAAAATTAACCGGGCGTGGCAGCGCGTGTCTGTGGTTCCAGCTACTTGGAAGGGTGAGGCGGAAGGATCGCCGGAGCCCAGCAGGTTGA
>NW_007232508.1:66346-82738 GCF_000164805.1 Carlito syrichta
AAAAAAAAAAAAAAAAAAGACGCTTATTATGTATTTCATGTTTTTCTTACTTATATGTTTATGCAGAATAATTTTTCTGAAACTGTTAGCCCCTCAAAGGGGCTAATCTACACACTCTTGTTGGATAACATTAACCTTTTATTATTTTCATTTTAAAAGCTTTAGGGGGCACACCTGATTTTAGGTTCCATAGATGCTTTGGGTAGTGGCGAAGAAGTCTGGACTTCATGTGTATCCACCACCCCCACCTGTGTGCATGGTACCCGATAAGAGATTTTTTGTTCATACCCCTCATCACCCCTTCCTTCTCAGTCTCCAGTGCCTTTGTATACCATTTATGATTTTGCAGGCCCTTAGTTGAGCTCCCATTTAGAAGTGAGAACATGCGGTGTATGGTTTTCTGTTCCTGTGTTATTTCACTCAGGGTGCTGGTCTCCAAGTTGCTTCAAAAGACAGGTTTCATTCTTTTTTTTATGACTGAGTAGTATTCCATGGCATGCATGTGTGTGTGTGTGTCTGTGTATGTATATCACATTTTCATTATCCACTGACCAATTGATGGGTATTTAGGTTGATCCTACATCTTTGTGATTATGAATTACCTGTGATAAACCTATGAGTGCAGGTATCTTTTTTGTATAGTGACTTCCATTCCTTTGGATAGATACCAACTAGTGGGATTGCTGGATTGAATAGTAGATCTACTTTTAGTTCTTTGAGAAATCTCCATACTGCCTTCCTTGGACGTTATATTAGTTTACACTCCCACCAGCAGTGTATAAATGTTCCCTTTTTACTGTATCCACACCAGCATCTATTTTTTTTAAAGTAATGTCCATTCTTACTGGTGTAAGGTGGTGTCTCATTGTTATTTCAATTTGCATTTCTTTGCTGATTAGTGGTGTTGAACATTTTTTTCATATGTTTCTTAGCCATTTGTGTATCTTCTTCTTCTTCTTTTTCTTTTTTAGTCTCCCAGGCTGTAGTGCAGAGGCACACTCACGACCACTGCACCCTTGATCTGCTGGACTCAGGTGACCCTTCTGCCTCAGCCTCCCAAGTAGCTGGAACCACAGGCACGCATCAACACACCCGGCTAATTTTTAAATTTATTTTAGAGATGAGGTCTCAACAAGTTGCCCAGGCTGGTCTTGAGTCCATGGGCTCAGGCATTCCTCTTGCCTCCACCTCCCAAAGTGCTGGGATTACAGATATGAGCCAGCATGCCTGGCCTTGTATATCTTCTTTTGAGAGATGTCTGTTCATGTCACTTGCCCACTTTTTAATGGGTTATTTGCTTTTTTCTTACTGATTTTTTTGAGTTCTTTGTAGAGTCTAGATATTAGTCCTTTATCAGATATACAATTTGTGAATGTCTTTTTCCATTGTGTAGGTTTCTTATTTACTCTGTTAATTGTTTATTTTGCTGTGCACAAGCTTTTTAGTTTACTTAAGTCCCACTTGTTTACTTTTGTTTTTGTTGCATTTACTTTTAAGGTCTTAGCCATAAATTCTTTGTGTAGGCCCAGGTCCATAAGAGTTTTTCCTAGGTGTTCTTCTAGGATTTTTATGGCTTTAGGTCTGACATTTAAGTCTTTGTTCTATCTTGAGTTAATTTTTGTATGTAGGGAGAGATAGGGATCACGTTTCATTCTCCTGCATGTGGCCATCCAGTTTTCCCAGCACCGTTGTTGAACAGGGTGTCCCTTCCCCAGTGAACGCTTTTCTCTGCTTCGTTGAAGGCCCTTTGGCTATTCATGCCTTAACTTCCTTGCACTGTACCTCACCTCTGTCCCAGCCCCTGCCCGACCCAGCTCCCCTTGACTCCACCTCAACCCCCCTACCCTGGCTCTTCTCCCACCCCTGAACCTTCCCTCAACCCCAGTCACTACCTCTACCTCCTCCCAGCTCACTCCCCCCACCTCCGATAAACCCCCTCCGGTTTGAGGATGGCTCCTCTCCTTTTCTGCTGCAGGACTGCTCTTGGCCTTTGACTTGGTTTTCTTGGACCCCAGACTCGGGTTGGCTCTGACCCAAATAGTGGTTGCCATCATCTGGTGCACTGGGCAGCTGATGGCAAGACGGAATTTACACCAAAGTCTCTATGGTGAGCAAGGCTGGAGAGACTTAACAGCCAGGGGCGACCCCATGGGGAGCTGGGAACTCACGAGAACTCTCTCTCCTAACCAGGGTGGTGATTCTCTTCATTGCTACAGTCATATTCCTTATGTAAAGCTTCTTCTCATTTCTTATTTGGGCAGGAGGTGTTTAAAGATAGATTGACCTCCAATCCTGCAGAATATCATGCATTTTAAAGAGCCGCATTCTTCTTTTTCTTGCTAATAACTTTGTGCATACATCCATCTCATGCTTGCTGAGGACACACGTTCCGGAAGGCCTCCCAGGAAGCAAATGGGGTTTGGGGGTGCAAAACTGACGCCCTCGGAGAGTGTTTCATTCATTGCGTGGGGTAAGACGCGAACCTAAGATAAATGACTCCTTGGCAGAAAATGAAGTAACAAGAAAGGAATTCGCTGGGTTCACACAATGCCAGGAACTCAGAGCTGCCTGCAACATGGGTGGGTGGACACTAGGGAACTCTGGGCAGGAGTTGGGGGCAAGTAGGATTTGAGGACAGATGGGGGTGGGACAGGCAGGTACCTCCCGGTGCAGATGGCAGAAGTGTTGTTCTCTCTGGTGGGTGGAGCATAGGAAGAACTGCATGTGGCAACGAAGGAGCTGGCGGAGAGGGGGGCTCACTCCATGGGTGATTGGGGTGGGCGTGCAACCTGGAAGCTTCCTGGCCTGGAGAGTGCTCTGGGCTGCCTGCTGCTGCTGTTCACACAGACCTTGGTGAGCAGCCTAGCCTGGGCCTGCAGAATCTGCAGGATGGAGGTGTGGGGCTTGTGTTTGCCTGGAGGAAGGTGTGGGGGTGTGGGGTGTCTCCCCACCTTTTTTTCTTTTTTTTGAGTTGGAATTTCACTCCATTGCCCAGGCTGGAGTGCAGTGGCAACCCCAGTATCGACCTGCTGGGCTCAGGTGATCCTTCTGCCTCAGCCTTCCAAGTAGCTAGAACTACAGATGTGAGCTACCACGCCTGGCTAATTTTTTGATTTATTGTAGAGATGAAGTCTCGCCAAGCTGCCCAGGCTGTTCTCGAACCTGTGGGCTCAGGCAGTCATCTCACCTTGGCCTTCCAAAGTGCTGGAATTACAGGCTTGAGCTACTGTGCCCAGTCGTCTCTCCACCTTTAAGCAGATCTGTGTGCCCACCATGGCTGGGCACGTGGGAACAGCAGCAGGGGTCTTGGGCTGGCAGGGAGAGCAGTAAGTCACACCTGCATCTGAGTGGGGATGCCGAACCCAGAGCCACAGGCCTTGAGGCTGTGAGGGAGAGGCCGACTTTCCAGGGCAATGGGGAGAAAGGAGAATTCTGGGCCGGGTGCGCCAGGCATGTGGGACCAGGTGGAATGGGCCAGGGGCCAGCCCTGGGCTTTTTTTGTAGAAGGTAGCTCAGGAATTGCAAAGACAGATGGACATCTCTGAGCAAGAAGAAAACCTCAAGCTGGGTCCCTATCTTGAAAGGTTGTGCTGTGTGAGTAGTGGATGGAAGGGAGTCAGGCCAAAGGTAGGCAATCTGATGGGGCCAGACTCCAGGGTGGCGTCCTGAGCAGGAGAGGAGGGAGGAGGCCAGGTGGAGGGGTGGCTTGGGACAAACGGGCAGCCCTGGGCTGGCAGTGGGTTCCTTTCTTAACTGCTGCCATGACAGATGGCCACAGACAGGGTGGATTTAACATCAGAAATGGGGTCTTCCACGGTCCTGGAGGCCAGGTGTCTGAAATCCAGGTGACAAGGCCATGCTTCCCCCCCACCCTGCCCCTGACAGAACTGGGTGTTCTGTGGTCTGTATGGAGTCCTTTGTGTGTGTGTCTCAAACCTCCAGGATGCTCTCTTCTTAAGATCCTTAATTGTTACCTACAAAGACCCTATTCCCAAACAGAATCACATTCCCAGGGACCATGGTTAGGAGATGGGCATACCTTTTCGGGGCCACAACTCAGGCTGTTAGTAAGCAAATATAGGAGAGGGCTCAGGGCTCAGGATCCTTCCAGGAGGCCGAGTGCATAGAGGAGAGGCCTGGAGCCCCCTTTAGGAGATGAAATGAGTCTTCAGAGGTTTGCCATTGCTTGTCATGCCAGCTTTCTGGGTTCATCCCTGCACCCTGACCCTGGACATTTTCTAGTTGTCACCATCTGGGTGGTGAGGACTGTGGATGTCCTATTCATCGTCCAGTTTTTGGCTCCTTCCTGAACCAGCAGATGTGATCATCTGAAACCTGAGTGGGAGGAGGTTGAGTGTACCGGGCCAGGAGAAGCGCTTCCTGGAACTGTGTTACCAGGACAAAAGTGACAAGGCCTTTGGCCTTCACTGACGCATGGAAAAGTTTGGAAAGATCACATCTCACCTGTACCTGGGGGAAGCATAAGCATATGTTTTTGGCATAAGCTGGGCGGACTGTTCCAGGCTAAAAAAAAAAAAAATCCACAGCAAAATGACTTAAGTGTGTACCAGCACCCTTTAAAATTAATTATGCTTTCTAATAGGGACCACTAATTTAAGTTGAAGAAGTCTTGTATGTGCACGTGATTTTTCTTTTATTTGATTTTAGATTTCTGAACCTTGGCATGTTTACCAGGATTACTGGATTTTCTTGTTGTGTTCCTTTTCTTGGTGGACGACTTTGATGTTTTCCTAGGAGCCCAAGCCAGAAGCCAATTGTCTCTTATTTTCTTCTTCTACTTACCCTCATTCAGGTGTCTATACTCTGACCTCAAACCCGTCTTCTTCTTCTTTTTTTTACTCTGTCACCCAGGCTGGAGTGTAGTGGGACAATCACAGCTCACCGCAGCCCTGACCTCTTGGGCTCAGGTGATCCTCCCACTTCAGCCTCCCGAGTAGCTGGGACTACAGGTGCACACCACCACTCCTGGCTAATTTTTTGATGTTTTGTAGAGATGAGGGCTTGCTATGTTGCCTGAAACTCCTGGCATCAAGCAATCTTCCCACCTCAGCCTCCCAAAGTGCTGGAACTGTAGGCGTGAGCCACTGTATCTGCCTCTCAATCCCTTCTAAGTTTGCTTTCTCCTCTCAGCACCCGGATGCAACCACCCATTCAGTGACATTATCTCTGCCCAGTGATGCCCTTCTAGGAGCCTTCCAATTGCTTTCCACTCTGAGTCCTGCCCTTCCCAGCACTATTAATGCCTTATTGCATTTTAATTATCTTTTATGTTAATAGTACTTGGTTGAAGTGTAATTTACATAGGATAAAGTGCATGTATCCTAAATGAACAGCTGGATGGTTCTGACAAATATATGCACCTGCATAGCCACCCTCAGCTCAGGATGCAGAGTGTTTCCATCACCCTGGTAAGCTTGCCTTTGTCTCTTTCTACTCAATCCCTGCCCACTGGGGACAATGACCCATTTAGGTTTCTGTCACCATGGGTCAGTTTAGCCAGTATTAGAACTTCGGTGGCAGCCAGGCTCAGTGGCTCAGCCTGTAATCCCATGCTTTGGGAGGCTGAGGTGAGTGAATTGCCTGAGCCCGCGGGTTCGAGACCCGCCTCGGCAACTTGGCGAGAGCTCATCTCTACAATAAATTAAAAAATTAGCCGGGTGTGGTAGCGCGTGCCTGTAGTTCCAGCTACTTGGTAGGCTGAGGCGGAAGGATCACCAGAGCCCACCCAGGAGTGGCCACTGCACTCCAGTCTGGGTGACAGAGTGAGGCTCCGACTCAAAAAAAAAAAAAAAAAAACTTCGGTGGACTCACATTGCATATTTTGGTGTCTGACTTCTTTCACATAACATAATGGTTTTGAGATTTAGCCATGTTGTGTGTACTACTAAGTTGTTTATTTCCCCCCCCATTTTTAATGGTATTATTGTGATATAATTCACATACCATACAATACACCCATTAAAGTATGAAACTCTGTGATTGGGGGCATATTCTGTTATTCATTTTTAAAATTGTGGGAGAATATGTATAACACAAAATTGGTCATTTTAACCTTGGTAACCAGTGTATGATGCAGTGGCATTAATTACATTTGTGATGTATAACCATCACCATTGTCTACCAGAAATGCCAACAAAATGTATACACATTTTAAGAGATATTATGTACGCTTTGCTTTTTCAAAGTTGAGTTGAATGATGATAGCCATGTGTAGTATGACATTCCACCCAAAGGATGGCATTCATCATATGAATGCTAGTGTCACTATGTGACAGGCAGGACAAAGAAAATGGTGGAAGCACGGTTGTCGTTCGAGGAGTGCAAGACCATTTTGAAGTGGGATTATAAGAAAAGGATTGACATTGGCGGGAAACTATGGGGGGTAGCGGTCAAGGAGGGCCAGGTAGGTGGGATTAGCGGTAGTCAATATCTGCCTGGGGAAGGTGGGGGGGCACACCTCATCAACAAGGGTACCTGCACAATGAATATTTGTATATCTAACCCTTAATTGTACCCCACAATTTTAAAATAAAAAAATATAAAAAAATAAAATAAATAATAAAAAATTTCGAGAATGTTGTGGAAGTACAACAATGGAGGAGTGAGTATGCAACAGAATCTCCAACACGTCTACTAGTTGCACCCATTCGTGACAAATTTGAGACACATGGCCCTGTGTGTGATGTGCACAAGGGAAGATCCAGGAGGTCTCACATAGCAGCAAGTCCTGCAGTTGTTCGCCATCAACAGAAGTGTCTGGATGCTGATGATAACCACTTTGAGCACCTCTTGACATTGCAGAGGTTCAATGTGACTTGTATTTATCTTTTGTTATTGGTATATGTTGAGTATTACAATCTTGATACGGTTTTTTCCTTTTTTAAAATGTACATGCATTTTTTTGGCACCCTCCGTATTTCCAAAACTTGATCATCACCCCAAACGGAAGCCTGTAATCATTAAACAATAACTAAGTTCTCCTCCCTCCAGCCCTCGATAAACCTCTACTCTACTTTCTCACTTTATGAATTTTACCAATTTATTTCATATAAATTGAATCATATAATATTTGTCCCTTTGTGTCTGGCTTGTATCACTTAGCAGAATGTTTTCAAGGTTCTTCTACATTTTACCGTGTGTCAGAGTTTCCTTCTTTTTAAGGCTGAATCACATTCTATTGTATGTATAGATTACACTTTGTTTACCCCCTCATCTGTTGATAAACACTTGGGTGCTTCCACATTTTAACTATTGTGAGCAAGGCTGCCATGCACACAGGCGTACAGATATCTGTTTGAGCCCCTTCTTTAAACTCCTTTGGGCGTATACCTAGGAGTGGAATTGCTGGATTATTTGGCAGTTTTAGGCTTAGCTATTTGAGGAACTCCCAAACTGTTTTCTACGGTGGCTGTATCATATTAAGTTCTGACCAGCAATGCACAAGGGTTTCAATTTCTTCATGTCCTTGCTGACACTGCTAGCTTCTTTGTGATCCCTTTACTTATTTATTTATTTAGAGAGATTATCTTACTCTGTCACCCAGGCTGGAGTGCAATGGTGCAATCACAGCTCACTGCAGCCTTGACCCTCTGGGCTCAGCAATCCTCTCATTTCAGCCTCCTGAGCAACTGGGATGCAGGTGTGCATTACTGCATCCAACTCCACGTGTGTTTTAAATTACATGGAAAGCCCCCCAAAACCTAGAATTACATCTTTTTGGAGGACAAGCCCCTTACAGTACAGGCTTCGCCTGCTAGGTAAGTGTTCTAAGAATTCCATTGGCATCAGTATAACAGCTAGCATTGTTGTGACAGGCTGCGTTGGGCTTCCGTGAATTTTTTTTTTGGTGGAGATTTTTTCAGTGCATTTACCCATTTCGTAATGGATGATTTATGAATGAAGCTGCCCATACTGTGCTGAGTGTTTAGCATTTTTTTTTTCTGAGTTGGAGTCTCACTCTGTTGCCCAGACTGGAGTGCAGTGGCATGCTCACAGACACCGCAACCTCAACCTGCTGGGGTCCGACGATCCTCCCGCCTCAGCCTTCCAAGTAGCTGGAACTACAGGCGCACGTTACCATGCCCAGCTAATTTTTGATTTATTGTACAGATGAGGTCTCATCAAGTTGCCTGGGCGGCGGGTCTTGAACCTGCGGGCTCAGGCAATCCACTCACCTCGGCCTCCCAAAGCACTGGGATTACAGGCAGAGCCCCTGAGCCCGGCCTGTTTAGTAGTTTTTGATCAAAAGTGACATGACCTTTATGCTTCACCCTCCGTATTCACCCAGTCTTGCCCGGAGAGACTCCCCCCACCCCAGATGAAAAAAGTCCTCAAAGGGAAATATTTTGCTGATGTGGAAGAGATGAAACAAAAAAAATGACAAAAGTACTAAAAGGCATCAAAATCGACGAGTTCAAAAACGGTTTTGAGCAGCAGAAAAAATGTCTCAGTAGGTGTATTGCATCAAATGGAGAGTACTTTGAAGGTGTCTGAAGTTTAAATATATAAGAATAAATACATAATATTTGTAAGTAAATTCTGTTCTTTTTTGGGGAGGGATCCCCCTTGTATAGCATCCTAACAGATGTGATGTGATATCTCCTTATAGTTTAGATTTGCATTTTTCTTTCTTTTTTTTTTTTTTTGAGTTGGAGTCTCACTCTGTCACCCAGGCTGGAGCGCAGTGGCACGCTCACAGACACCACAGCCTCAACCTGCTGGGCTCAGGCGATCCTTCTACCTCAACCTTCCAAGTAGCCAGAACTACAGGCATGCTACCACTCCCAACTAATTTTTGATTTATTGTAGAGATTAGGTCTCGCCAAGTTGCCAGGGCTGTTCTCAAACCCTCAGGCTCAGACAATTCACTCACCTTGGCCTTCCAAAGTGCTGGGGTTACAGGCTGAGCCACCAAGCCTGGCCAGATTTGCATTTTTCTAATGACTAATAATTGAGCATCTTTTCATGAGCTTATGACCTGTTTGTATGTCTTCCTTGGTAAGTTGCTTTATGTGCTATCGTTACTTCATTGAGATATAATTTACATACAGTTCAGGCTGGGCTTGATGAATTTTTGCAAATAAATATGCTCATGTCAATGCCCCCCAGATCAAGGTATGACGATTCTCTCACATCACTTTCTGATAATTTCCTTCACTGTTTTTATCGCGATATCCAGCATTAGTCTTGCCTGTCCTTGGGTTTCTTTAGATGGAATCAAACAACAAGCACTTTTTGGTGTCTGGTGTATTTTGTCCTATGTAATGTGTTTGATATCCATTGGTGGTGTAGTGTGTATCAGGATTTTGTTATTCTTTTGTTGCTGAGTGGTGCTCCCAAGTTTGAAGGCGCAGAGTTTGCCTATTCAAGACATTTGATGATGCGTATTTTGAGTTGTTTGCAATTTTTGGATGTTATGAATCAAGCTGCCCTAGACCTTCTTGTGGACATAGACTTATTTCTCTTGAAAGTGTGTCTGTGAATGGGACTGCGAGGTTGCAAGGTAGGCATGTGTTACGCTTTAATAGGAACGGCCAGTGTTCCAGTGCAGTTCTTTTGTTTTACCCTACCACTTGCTTTCCACAGAGCCTTCCACACTCTTGCCAACATTTGGTATTGTCAACTTTTTAATTTTAGCCTTTCTGGTGGGTGTATGGTGGTATCTCATTGTGGATTTGATTTGCATTTCCCTGATGACTAATGATATCGAACCCCTTCACATTTGGAAAAGGTTCTAATTTAAATTTTGTACATTTTGAAAAAATAACCGAGCTCGAAGACATTAATGAACACTTGCTGAACAGGCATGCATGCGTAAGCCCAGAATGTCATGTGGAATCTGCCTGCCCAACAGCTATGAGTCAGACAGACAGATGTCAGTTTCAGTTACATCTTAAATCACACATGAGTTGCCAAATCAGATTTTAAAAAGCAAGGTTGGGGGGGCCATTATATTTATAAAGAATATTTTGAAAATAGAAGAAAATGACAAGGCTCTCCCCTCCCACCCCTCTTCCCACTTGAGAGCCAGGTTTTTAGCAGGAAAGTCTGATCACGACACATCCTGTGAAGACCCTGCCGTGGTCCTCTGCTGGCTTGGCTGCGGTTCAGACTCCTTATCCCATCATGACCCGGAACGCCCCACTGTCTGCTCTAAGCCTTCTTTGCACATGCGTGTCTGTCACTTGGAACATGGTTCCCACCCACCCTGGCACCCCTGGACCTCCGCTGATGGTTGGCTAACAAGGCTTGGCTTTGGTCGGTGCCAACCCCTCCCAGGCTGGACCAGTTTCTAGTTGCCTACGCTCCCACTGTCCCCTGGGCCAAGCCCAGCACTGTCGTTGTTTACTTCTCTGTCTCCTTCCCCAGCCTGAATTTCCTGAGGGGCCAGGCTCTCTCGTTTCTTCCCACTTATGTATTTACTTTTATTTTAGAATGGCTAAAATTAAAAAGGTTGACAATACCAAATGTCGACAAGAGTGTGGAAGGCTCTGTGGAAAGCAGGTGGTAGGGTGAAACAAAAGAACCGCACTGGAACACTGGCCGTTCCTATTAAAGCGTAACACATGCCTACCTTGCAACCTCGCAGTCCCATTCACAGACACACTTTCAAGAGAAATAAGTCTATGTCCACAAGAAAGTTTATGTGAGGATTTGCTCCATGAGTGAATTGCTTGCAGGTGAGGTTTGGGCTTCTAGTGAGTCCGCTTTCCCCCTGGTAGTGGACATGGCACCCAGTGGGTGATTGTGTGGCCCCATCCCCCTTCCCTTCCTCCCCCCACTAGCAGATAGAGAACATGGCACCCAGTGAGTGGTTGTGTGCCCCCCTGCCCCTCCCTTCCTCCCCAAACTCATTCCTGTCTTTGTACCTGTGTGCCCAATGTTTCGGGCCTGCTTATGATTGAGAACATGCGATGTTCAGTTTTTTGTTTCTGCGTTGGTTCACTTAGAAAGATGGTCTCCAGCTGCATCCGTGCTATTGCAGGGGACATGATTTTGTTTTCCTTTATGGCTGTGTAGTATTCCATCATGTAGATGTACCCATTTTCCTTATTAGTCCACTCTCTGTGGGCATCTGGGTTGGTTCCGTGTTTTTGCTGTTGTGAACAGTGCTGTAGTGAACATGCATGTGCCCGTGTCTTTTTGGTAGAGCAATTTATGTTCCTCTGGCTTTGTTCCCAGGCGTGGAATTGCTGGATCATATGGAAGCTCAATGTTTAGGACTATCTCATTTCAATGTTCTTCTTTATATTTGTAACACCTAACCAGGTACTTGTTGGATGGTGAACAGATGCTCTTGGGTTGATGAAGAGAGCATCCTGAAAGCGATGTAACCCTCCTGCCTGTGGGGTGTGTTTGCTGTGGTTTGTCTGTTTCGTCACACACATTTTAAGTGTGTGCTTGCATTTATATATTCCTAAATCTGTAAGACAAAGCACAAGCCACAATATCTTGAGATCTGACCTTGTCCCTGTGACTACTCCCCCCCCCCCACCAGCCCTATGACAAGGGGCTGCTGTTTGCCCCTGTGGAACAGGGGATGGCACTCAGTGGGAGAACAAAGGAGCCAGGGCAGACAAGACAAGTGAGGTGATGCTTGAGAGGGTGCTGTAGGCACCTAGGCCAGGACTAGGCAAAGATTTATTTGTGTGTTCACACACACACACACACACACACACACACACACACACACACACACACACAGAATGTCGCTCTGTTACCCAGTCTGGAGTATAGTGGTGCGATCATAGCTCACTGCAGCCCCAACCTCCTGGGCTCAAGCGATCCTCCTGCCTCAGCCTCTTGCTGGGATTACAGGTGCATGCCACCATGCCCAGCTGTGTGTGTGTAGAGACAGAGTCTTGCTCTGTTGCGTAGGTTGGTCCTGAACTCCTGGGATCACACGACCTCCTGCCTCAGCCCCCCAAAGTGCTGGGATTACAAGTGTGAGCCGCCATGCCCGGCCAAAATTCTGCATTTCTCACGAGCTCCCAGGTGATGCTGATGCTTCTGGTTTAGGGACCCCACTTTGAGTGACTGAATTTCAACCTGAGCCCTATGGAAAACAATAAATAGGTTGTCTGGGGGAAGAATGAGCCAGGCTGTGAATTTTGCGTCCACGGGGTTGGGCTATACTAGGTGATGCCACGCCTTTTGTGATGTAAACCAGCGTTTGTGCGTTATAGACCTACTGCATATGAAAACTGCCTTGAGAAAAGTTGTAGAGTTTTCTTTCTCATGAGAAGAGTATGCTGTCAGACCTGAGAGCTGCCACAGAGCAGCTGGTGGGAGTAGGGGGAGCATTGGGAGTGAAATGCGCTTGGAAGTGTAGGCAGAACATCCAGAGAGGGTTTCAAGCCTTGGAGTCTGACATTAGTGGACAGTCTTAAATCCCTTTCTTGAAATTTTACAGAGAGTTTTTGTAAGAAATTCATAAAGCTCATCATAACCTACAGATCCTGAGAGGCCCGATTCATTTTTCATGTATTGATTGATGCTTGCTTGCAAATTTACTGGTGTCTTCCCAACTCCTTCCAGAAAAGGATAGGAAACAGCTTTCTCTTTTCCGTACAGCTTTCTCACAGTCTACAAACTCACTTGTGCAAACAAGCGGAAGACTAGGAAGCTGTATCAGGATTTCTTCTTCCTTAAACATTTTGTATTTTATGATTAGGAAATAAAAATAAGTGTTCATTGAGGGGAAAAAGGGGACTTCCCTTTCACTACAGAAAAGTATAAAGAGCAAGAGGAACAGAAAGTCACCTATAAATAACCTCACCATTCAGAATTAATTTCCACTGAAATCTTTGTATTTCTTGTTTTTTTTAATGCACTGTTGGTAATTTCATAAGATTGATTATAATTTTATATTTATTTTCATTTTGTTTGATAATTTAAGCCTTTCCTCATGACTAAAATTTTTTATATACCTTATTTTTGCTAATGTTTTATAACATTCTATGATTACACCATTAAAAAGGTTTATTAAACTTTTTTGTAATTTCAAAAGGAGAACTTTTGGGGAAAAAAAAGAAAAGTAGCACTGTCCTCATGACTTCTGGAAATATAGTGAATTCTGATTGGAGCCCAGAAGGGAAATTTTTTTGGCTGATTTGCTGCATTAATTACATCTACCTGTACTTAGCATAACATCTGGTAGATTTCAGTGGTTATTAAAACAATATTTGCTGTGTACAGTGGCAAATATCTGTAATCCCAGCACTTTGGGAGGCCGAGGAGGGAGGACTGCTTGAACCCAAGAGTTCAAGACCAGTCTAGGCAACATAGCAAGAGCTTGTCTCCATAAAAAAAAAAAAAAAATTAGCCAGGTGAAATAATAAAATAAATCAAATACATTTATTTAATCATATATTTTCCTGTATAAACTTTTATCCAACCTTAATATGATGACTCAATTCTCAAGACATAAATGTGAAATTGTTAATATGTACAGGCTTTAGAAGACAGCGAGTGGATTTTGCCATTAGTCTATCCTTATGACTTGATGATGCTCGTGTTACCTAATGCTTCATGACGTCACCCCCAACATAGTGGCTTAAAGAGCAGTTATCACTTATTTTCGCTCACAGTGTCTGTGACTCAGGGATTTGGGGGCAGCTTGGCTGGCGGTTGTGACTGAGGTTACCTGTGAGTCACAGTGGCATGTTGACTGTGGCTCTGTCTGAAGGCTGGACTGAGGCTGGCAGGTCCCCTTCCAAAGTAGCTTCCTCTTTAGGGGCAAGTGGGTGCTGGCAGACGGTCTCTCATCGAGTAGGATGGTGTCTTTCTCATCTGGTTTTCTAGATTTTGCTCTTCCAGACATTCTGTTTCCTTGAAGTTCTCTGTGGAGCTTTGTTCGTCCATTGTAAGAATTCCTAGCTTAATTTCAAAAAGATGAAGTGAATAATGGTCAGAAAAATGTGTCATTGTTACTGAGGGTCACTGATTGTTAACAGGCGTGGCTGGGGGCCTCATCCCTTCCCCACATCTCTCCTTTAGGCTGCTTGAGTGTCTCCAGCAAATAGGTGTGAGCCACCATACCTGGCCGTCAGTGACAGATTTTTTTTTTTGTCAGAGTCTCACTCTGTCCCCCAGGCTGGAGTGTAGTGGCACCCTCACGGCTACTGCAACCTTGATCTGCTGGGCTTAGGTGATCCTTCAGCCTCAACCTTTCAAGTGGCTGGAACCACAGGCGCGCACCACCACACCTGACTAATTTTTTTTTCAATTGTAGAGATGAGATCTCGAATCCCTAGGCTCAGGCAATCCTCTCGCCTCCACCTCCCAAAATGCTGGGATTATAGGCATGAGCCACTGTACCCCACCAGTTACAGATTTGCATATAGCTCTCTTGACATACTTTGGACATCCCTGAGGTGAATTCTTCAGGGTGGAGCGCTTGGGCCCACTTTCATTTTCTTTTGAGTGTGGCGGTTGCTTTCTGATCTGTGTTACTCATCCTCAGATCCGGGCAGCCCAGAGTGATTCTCACCACACTGAAAGGCATCTGTCTTTTCTGAGGTTTCCTGGGACCTCCAGTCATTTCTTCTTTTGACTGTAGAGGAAAGATAAAAAGCTCAAAGCCCACGTCACCACATGTCAGCCTCCAGTTTAGAGCAAGCGGAATTTGTTCCAGGTAAAGACCAGTACGTTCACGCAGCAAACCCTTGCCGAGTGGTGGGGAACAAAGTTAAAAAGATGTGATCCCTCTCCACTCGGAGCTGATTGTGCAGTGAGGACCACTGCAGGGCAGCCCCATGAGAGTGTCAGAAAATGGAGTGAAGGGACCCATTCTGAACCATGACTCACCCGAGGCTCAGACACGTGCAGGTGAATGAGGCCACGGGAGGAAGGACACTCTGGGCGGAGGCCACTGTGTGTGTGAAAGCTTGGAGGCCTGGAAAAGCAAGGCACCGCACTGGGAACAACTCAAACCACGGGGGCCTGGCGTGGCCGTGGTTCAGAAGTGACGTGGGTGGCATTCTCAGGCGCTGATGTCACAGCATAGAGCTGTGGTGTCCCCAGGACGCTGGGTTCACCTTGTGGAAAATGGTTTGGGGATAGGTGGCATTGCATAGTTGCCGGATTTTTCTTTTACTGTCTAAGAAAGCAATTTAAAAGTCACAAACTTCTGTCTTTATCCTTTTATAATTGCTAAGTACATTTTATGCCCAATCAAGTCATGAAGACAAAAATCTTACAATAAAGGATAGTTCTCCCAAGGGAAAAAAATAATAGGCAAACATTAATGCCTGGACACATTGATAAATGTGCACTACTGTCATATATGTAATATGCATAAAATATATAGACATGTAATTATATACAAATATATAGGCATATACAGATATATACATACACACATATATATTTCTATTATATATATAAAATAGATACAGCTTATCCTGAATATTTATGTCTACTGTGATAACAGACAACTCCAAGTCTCAGTGGCTAAAAATAACAAAGGTTTGCTTCTTGGTCCTTCATGCTCTTGGCTGTTGGCTGGGGTGGGGCTAGGGCCCAGACAGGCCTCTGTTCTCTCCATCCTCCTCCTGAGAGGCCCAGACTGAGAACTGTGCCACGTCTGAGCTTCAAGGACAGTCAAGGCAGAGAAAAGGGAACATAGCTCATCAGATACTGTCTCTTGAAACTAACACCTGGACACAACCATTTCACTAACATATCACTACTTAAAACTGAACAGATGGTCACGGCAGAACTGAATTCAAAACGGGCGAGGATATGCCATGTTACCAAGAGGCAAGAAGAAGTAGATAACCTCGAGTATATACAGAACTCAGACTGACCAATAAGAAAAAGGTGAACAAGCCAGCAAAAGTGGGCAAGGTTATAAGTGAATCACTCAAGAAAGAGAAAATCCAGGTGGCCAGTAGACCTCTTGAAAGATGTTCAATCCTACTGGCAACCAGGAATGCATGTTAAAAACACAGTAACAGTCAATACACTTCAGATTGGTGAAAATGGAAAGTTACTGGGTATTGGTGAGAAGGCAGAGAAATTGTAACTTTCATTTACAGCTGGTAGGGACACCCCTAGTGAGCAAGCAGCCAAGTTGTCCTGGTTCTTTGTTTTTATTCTGGATTTTGTTGTCTGCCCTCCCCAGCTCCTTCACGGTCCGTGTCCATTCTTGAGTGAGTCTGTATCCTGTGCACGCTAACATAGAGGACAAGTGAGGGAGAACAGAGACTGTTTTTGAGGAATATGCAGGGTTATTTGGGACAGAGAAACACACGGGATGGGGAACTTCCAACGGTTTGTTTTTCTGCTAGACTCTCTGTGAGTTCATCTTATTATTTATAGCCCAATGTTATTGAGTCAACAACTCTCAACAGCCGTCCCCCCCCCCCC